>NW_028182337.1:421557-424057 GCF_057382185.1 Mchenga conophoros
AGCATGGACCTTTTCAGCTGTAAGGGAGGCAAGAGCAAGGTGTGATGTAGGTCCCCGGGGCCTGCTGGAGGTCCAGGTCCATGCCCGATGTGAGTAGCAGCAGGGCCAGCGCGCCAAGGAGCACATCTTTTTCGACCGTAAAGGGAGACAGGAGGCCGACTCACTGCCTCGGCTAAATGGAGAGGGAATTTCAGCAGGGCCAGGGCACAGGCATGGACCTTTTTCAGCTGTAAGGGAGGCAAGAGCAAGGTGTGATGTAGGTCCCCGGGGCCTGCTGGAGGTCCAGGTCCATGCCCGATGTGAGTAGCAGCAGGGCCAGCGCGCCCAGGAGCACATCTTTTTCGACCGTAAAGGAGACAGGAGGCCGACTCTCTGCCTCGGCTAAATGGAGAGGGAATTTCAGAAGGGCCAGGGCACAAGCATGGACCTTTTTCAGCTGTAAGGGAGGGAAGAGCAATGTGCGATGTAGGTCCCCGGGGCCTGCTGGAGGTCCAGGTCCATGCCCGATGTGAGTAGCAGCAGGGCCAGCGCGCCCAGGAGCACATCTTTTTCGACCGTAAAGGAGACAGGAGGCCGACTCTCTGCCTCGGCTAAATGGAGAGGGAATTTCAGAAGGGCCAGGGCACAAGCATGGACCTTTTTCAGCTGTAAGGGAGGGAAGAGCAATGTGCGATGTAGGTCCCCGGGGCCTGCTGGAGGTCCAGGTCCATGCCCGATGTGAGTAGCAGCAGGGCCAGCGCGCCCAGGAGCACATCTTTTTCGACCGTAAAGGGAGACAGGAGGCCGACTCACTGCCTCGGCTAAATGGAGAGGGAATTTCAGCAGGGCCAGGGCACAGGCATGGACCTTTTTCAGCTGTAAGGGAGGCAAGAGCAAGGTGCGATGTAGGTCCCCGGGGCCTGTTGTCGTACCATAGGCACGAGTGGTGTGTGTGTGTGGCAAAGAGTTTCTGCGCAGTGTACCAGGGGCACGGGGAAAGGTTGTTGTACCATAGGCACGAGAAAAGTTGTCGTACCATAGGCACGAGAAAAGTTGTCGTACCATAGGTACGAGGAGTGTGTGTGTGGCAAAGTGCTACTGAGCGGTGTACCAGGGGCACGGCGAAAAGTTGTTGTACCATAGGCACGAGAAAAGTTGTTGTACCATAGGCACGAGAAAAGCTGTCGTACCAGGGGCACGGAGGAAAGTTGTTGTACCATAGGCACGAGAAAAGTTGTCGTACCATAGGCACGAGGAGAGTTTGTGTGGCAAAGTGCTACTGAGCGGTGTACCAGGGGCACGGCGAAAGGTTGTTGTACCATAGGCACGAGAAAAGTTGTTGTACCATAGGCACGAGAAAAGCTGTCGTACCAGGGGCACGGAGGAAAGTTGTTGTACCATAGGCACGAGAAAAGTTGTTGTACCATAGGCACGAGAAAAGCTGTCGTACCAGGGGCACGGAGGAAAGTTGTTGTACCATAGGCACGAGAAAAGTTGTCGTACCATAGGCACGAGGAGAGTTTGTGTGGCAAAGTGCTACTGAGCGGTGTACCAGGGGCACGGCGAAAGGTTGTTGTACCATAGGCACGAGAAAAGTTGTTGTACCATAGGCACGAGAAAAGCTGTCGTACCAGGGGCACGGAGGAAAGTTGTTGTACCATAGGCACGAGAAAAGTTGTTGTACCATAGGCACGAGAAAAGCTGTCGTACCAGGGGCACGGAGGAAAGTTGTTGTACCATAGGCACGAGAAAAGTTGTCGTACCATAGGCACGAGGAGAGTTTGTGTGGCAAAGTGCTACTGAGCGGTGTACCAGGGGCACGGCGAAAAGTTGTTGTACCATAGGCACGAGAAAAGTTGTCGTACCATAGGCACGAGAAAAGTTGTCGTACCATAGGTACGAGAAAAGTTGTCGTACCATAGGCACAAGCAGTGCGTGCGTGTGTGTGGCAAAGTGTTTCTGCGCAGTGTACCAGGGGCATGTTTGAATTTACATTCTGGAGTACCAGGGGCACGAGGATTTTGCCAGTGGTGTTTTGCTTTGTCAGTGGGAGGGGGCTTAAGTGTGGGTCCACGGGGCCTGCTGGAGGTCAAGGTCCATGCTGGATATGCGCTGGAGCGTAACTACAAGAAAGGTAAGCTAGTGGGGGACTAGAGCAGGGGAGGATGTGCGTCCCCGGGGCATGCTGGAGGTCAAGGGCCATGCTGGATATGCAGTGGAGGGTAACTGCAGGAGAAGGAACGCTCATGGGGGATTAGAGCGGAGGAGTATGTGGGTCCTCGGGGCCTGCTGGAGGGCAAGGGCCATGCTGGATTTGTGGTGGAGGGTAACTGCGGGAGAAGGAAAGCTAGTGGGGGAGTAGAGCAGAGGAGTATGTTGGTCCCCGGGGCCTGCTGGAGGTCAAGGTCCGTGCTAGATACGTGGTACAGGGTTAACTGCGGGGGGGGGGGTAATGTGGGTTCACGGGGCCTGCTGGAGGTCAAGGTCCATGCTGGATATGCGCTGGAGCGTAACTGCAAGA
>NW_028182337.1:443175-445675 GCF_057382185.1 Mchenga conophoros
AGGTCCATGCCCGATGTGAGTAGCAGCAGGGCCAGCGCGCCCAGGAGCACATCTTTTTCGACCGTAAAGGAGACAGGAGGCCGACTCTCTGCCTCGGCTAAATGGAGAGGGAATTTCAGAAGGGCCAGGGCACAAGCATGGACCTTTTTCAGCTGTAAGGGAGGGAAGAGCAATGTGCGATGTAGGTCCCCGGGGCCTGCTGGAGGTCCAGGTCCATGCCCGATGTGAGTAGCAGCAGGGCCAGCGCGCCCAGGAGCACATCTTTTTCGACCGTAAAGGGAGACAGGAGGCCGACTCACTGCCTCGGCTAAATGGAGAGGGAATTTCAGCAGGGCCAGGGCACAGGCATGGACCTTTTTCAGCTGTAAGGGAGGCAAGAGCAAGGTGCGATGTAGGTCCCCGGGGCCTGTTGTCGTACCATAGGCACGAGTGGTGTGTGTGTGTGGCAAAGAGTTTCTGCGCAGTGTACCAGGGGCACGGGGAAAGGTTGTTGTACCATAGGCACGAGAAAAGTTGTCGTACCATAGGCACGAGAAAAGTTGTCGTACCATAGGTACGAGGAGTGTGTGTGTGGCAAAGTGCTACTGAGCGGTGTACCAGGGGCACGGCGAAAAGTTGTTGTACCATAGGCACGAGAAAAGTTGTTGTACCATAGGCACGAGAAAAGCTGTCGTACCAGGGGCACGGAGGAAAGTTGTTGTACCATAGGCACGAGAAAAGTTGTCGTACCATAGGCACGAGGAGAGTTTGTGTGGCAAAGTGCTACTGAGCGGTGTACCAGGGGCACGGCGAAAGGTTGTTGTACCATAGGCACGAGAAAAGTTGTTGTACCATAGGCACGAGAAAAGCTGTCGTACCAGGGGCACGGAGGAAAGTTGTTGTACCATAGGCACGAGAAAAGTTGTTGTACCATAGGCACGAGAAAAGCTGTCGTACCAGGGGCACGGAGGAAAGTTGTTGTACCATAGGCACGAGAAAAGTTGTCGTACCATAGGCACGAGGAGAGTTTGTGTGGCAAAGTGCTACTGAGCGGTGTACCAGGGGCACGGCGAAAGGTTGTTGTACCATAGGCACGAGAAAAGTTGTTGTACCATAGGCACGAGAAAAGCTGTCGTACCAGGGGCACGGAGGAAAGTTGTTGTACCATAGGCACGAGAAAAGTTGTTGTACCATAGGCACGAGAAAAGCTGTCGTACCAGGGGCACGGAGGAAAGTTGTTGTACCATAGGCACGAGAAAAGTTGTCGTACCATAGGCACGAGGAGAGTTTGTGTGGCAAAGTGCTACTGAGCGGTGTACCAGGGGCACGGCGAAAAGTTGTTGTACCATAGGCACGAGAAAAGTTGTCGTACCATAGGCACGAGAAAAGTTGTCGTACCATAGGTACGAGAAAAGTTGTCGTACCATAGGCACAAGCAGTGCGTGCGTGTGTGTGGCAAAGTGTTTCTGCGCAGTGTACCAGGGGCATGTTTGAATTTACATTCTGGAGTACCAGGGGCACGAGGATTTTGCCAGTGGTGTTTTGCTTTGTCAGTGGGAGGGGGCTTAAGTGTGGGTCCACGGGGCCTGCTGGAGGTCAAGGTCCATGCTGGATATGCGCTGGAGCGTAACTACAAGAAAGGTAAGCTAGTGGGGGACTAGAGCAGGGGAGGATGTGCGTCCCCGGGGCATGCTGGAGGTCAAGGGCCATGCTGGATATGCAGTGGAGGGTAACTGCAGGAGAAGGAACGCTCATGGGGGATTAGAGCGGAGGAGTATGTGGGTCCTCGGGGCCTGCTGGAGGGCAAGGGCCATGCTGGATTTGTGGTGGAGGGTAACTGCGGGAGAAGGAAAGCTAGTGGGGGAGTAGAGCAGAGGAGTATGTTGGTCCCCGGGGCCTGCTGGAGGTCAAGGTCCGTGCTAGATACGTGGTACAGGGTTAACTGCGGGGGGGGGGGTAATGTGGGTTCACGGGGCCTGCTGGAGGTCAAGGTCCATGCTGGATATGCGCTGGAGCGTAACTGCAAGAAAGGAAAGCTAGTGGGGGAGTAGAGCAGGGGAGTATGTGGGTCCCCAGGGCCTGCTGGAGGTCCAGGTCCATGCTAGATATGTGGCACAGGGTAACTGCAGGGGGGGGGTAATGTGGGTCCACGGGGCCTGCTGGAAGTCAAGGTCCATGCTAGACATGTGGTACAGGGTAACTGCAGGGGGAAGGGGGGGGGGGGTAATGTGGGTCCCCGGGGCCTGCTGGAGGTCAAGGTCCGTGCTAGATATGTGGTACAGGGTTAACTGCAGGAGGGGGGGGGGGGGGGGGGTAATGTGGGTTCACGGGGCCTGCTGGAGGTCAAGGTCCATGCTGGATATGCGCTGGAGCGTAACTGCAAGAAAGGAAAGCTAGTGGGGGAGTAGAGCAGGGGAGTATGTGGGTCCCCAGGGCCTGCTGGAGGTCCAGGTCCATGCTAGATATGTGGCACAGGGTAACTGCAGGGGGGGTAATGTGGGTCCACGGGGCCTGCTGGAAG
>NW_028182337.1:455675-458175 GCF_057382185.1 Mchenga conophoros
CTTTTCAGCTGTAAGGGAGGCAAGAGCAAGGTGTGATGTAGGTCCCCGGGGCCTGCTGGAGGTCCAGGTCCATGCCCGATGTGAGTAGCAGCAGGGCCAGCGCGCCAAGGAGCACATCTTTTTCGACCGTAAAGGGAGACAGGAGGCCGACTCACTGCCTCGGCTAAATGGAGAGGGAATTTCAGCAGGGCCAGGGCACAGGCATGGACCTTTTTCAGCTGTAAGGGAGGCAAGAGCAAGGTGTGATGTAGGTCCCCGGGGCCCTGCTGGAGGTCCAGGTCCATGCCCGATGTGAGTAGCAGCAGGGCCAGCGCGCCCAGGAGCACATCTTTTTCGACCGTAAAGGAGACAGGAGGCCGACTCTCTGCCTCGGCTAAATGGAGAGGGAATTTCAGAAGGGCCAGGGCACAAGCATGGACCTTTTTCAGCTGTAAGGGAGGGAAGAGCAATGTGCGATGTAGGTCCCCGGGGCCTGCTGGAGGTCCAGGTCCATGCCCGATGTGAGTAGCAGCAGGGCCAGCGCGCCCAGGAGCACATCTTTTTCGACCGTAAAGGAGACAGGAGGCCGACTCTCTGCCTCGGCTAAATGGAGAGGGAATTTCAGAAGGGCCAGGGCACAAGCATGGACCTTTTTCAGCTGTAAGGGAGGGAAGAGCAATGTGCGATGTAGGTCCCCGGGGCCTGCTGGAGGTCCAGGTCCATGCCCGATGTGAGTAGCAGCAGGGCCAGCGCGCCCAGGAGCACATCTTTTTCGACCGTAAAGGGAGACAGGAGGCCGACTCACTGCCTCGGCTAAATGGAGAGGGAATTTCAGCAGGGCCAGGGCACAGGCATGGACCTTTTTCAGCTGTAAGGGAGGCAAGAGCAAGGTGCGATGTAGGTCCCCGGGGCTGTTGTCGTACCATAGGCACGAGTGGTGTGTGTGTGTGGCAAAGAGTTTCTGCGCAGTGTACCAGGGGCACGGGGAAAGGTTGTTGTACCATAGGCACGAGAAAAGTTGTCGTACCATAGGCACGAGAAAAGTTGTCGTACCATAGGTACGAGGAGTGTGTGTGTGGCAAAGTGCTACTGAGCGGTGTACCAGGGGCACGGCGAAAAGTTGTTGTACCATAGGCACGAGAAAAGTTGTTGTACCATAGGCACGAGAAAAGCTGTCGTACCAGGGGCACGGAGGAAAGTTGTTGTACCATAGGCACGAGAAAAGTTGTCGTACCATAGGCACGAGGAGAGTTTGTGTGGCAAAGTGCTACTGAGCGGTGTACCAGGGGCACGGCGAAAGGTTGTTGTACCATAGGCACGAGAAAAGTTGTTGTACCATAGGCACGAGAAAAGCTGTCGTACCAGGGGCACGGAGGAAAGTTGTTGTACCATAGGCACGAGAAAAGTTGTTGTACCATAGGCACGAGAAAAGCTGTCGTACCAGGGGCACGGAGGAAAGTTGTTGTACCATAGGCACGAGAAAAGTTGTCGTACCATAGGCACGAGGAGAGTTTGTGTGGCAAAGTGCTACTGAGCGGTGTACCAGGGGCACGGCGAAAGGTTGTTGTACCATAGGCACGAGAAAAGTTGTTGTACCATAGGCACGAGAAAAGCTGTCGTACCAGGGGCACGGAGGAAAGTTGTTGTACCATAGGCACGAGAAAAGTTGTTGTACCATAGGCACGAGAAAAGCTGTCGTACCAGGGGCACGGAGGAAAGTTGTTGTACCATAGGCACGAGAAAAGTTGTCGTACCATAGGCACGAGGAGAGTTTGTGTGGCAAAGTGCTACTGAGCGGTGTACCAGGGGCACGGCGAAAAGTTGTTGTACCATAGGCACGAGAAAAGTTGTCGTACCATAGGCACGAGAAAAGTTGTCGTACCATAGGTACGAGAAAAGTTGTCGTACCATAGGCACAAGCAGTGCGTGCGTGTGTGTGGCAAAGTGTTTCTGCGCAGTGTACCAGGGGCATGTTTGAATTTACATTCTGGAGTACCAGGGGCACGAGGATTTTGCCAGTGGTGTTTTGCTTTGTCAGTGGGAGGGGGCTTAAGTGTGGGTCCACGGGGCCTGCTGGAGGTCAAGGTCCATGCTGGATATGCGCTGGAGCGTACTACAAGAAAGGTAAGCTAGTGGGGGACTAGAGCAGGGGAGGATGTGCGTCCCCGGGGCATGCTGGAGGTCAAGGGCCATGCTGGATATGCAGTGGAGGGTAACTGCAGGAGAAGGAACGCTCATGGGGGATTAGAGCGGAGGAGTATGTGGGTCCTCGGGGCCTGCTGGAGGGCAAGGGCCATGCTGGATTTGTGGTGGAGGGTAACTGCGGGAGAAGGAAAGCTAGTGGGGGAGTAGAGCAGAGGAGTATGTTGGTCCCCGGGGCCTGCTGGAGGTCAAGGTCCGTGCTAGATACGTGGTACAGGGTTAACTGCGGGGGGGGGGTAATGTGGGTTCACGGGGCTGCTGGAGGTCAAGGTCCATGCTGGATATGCGCTGGAGCGTAACTGCAAGAAAGGAAAGCTAG
>NW_028182337.1:468175-470415 GCF_057382185.1 Mchenga conophoros
AGGCCGACTCACTGCCTCGGCTAAATGGAGAGGGAATTTCAGAAGGGCCAGGGCAAAAGCATGGACCTTTTCAGCTGTAAGGGAGGCAAGAGCAAGGTGTGATGTAGGTCCCCGGGGCCTACTGGAGGTCCAGGTCCATGCCCGATGTGAGTAGCAGCCGGCGCCAGCGCGTCCAGGAGCACATCTTTTTCGACCGTAAAGGGAGACAGGAGGCCGACTCACTGCCTCGGCTAAATGGAGAGGGAATTTCAGAAGGGCCAGGGCAAAAGCATGGACCTTTTCAGCTGTAAGGGAGGCAAGAGCAAGGTGTGATGTAGGTCCCCGGGGCCTGCTGGAGGTCCAGGTCCATGCCCGATGTGAGTAGCAGCAGGGCCAGCGCGCCCAGGAGCACATCTTTTTCGACCGTAAAGGGAGACAGGAGGCCGACTCACTGCCTCGGCTAAATGGAGAGGGAATTTCAGAAGGGCCAGGGCACAAGCATGGACCTTTTCAGCTGTAAGGGAGGCAAGAGCAAGGTGTGATGTAGGTCCCCGGGGCCTGCTGGAGGTCCAGGTCCATGCCCGATGTGAGTAGCAGCAGGGCCAGCGCGCCAAGGAGCACATCTTTTTCGACCGTAAAGGGAGACAGGAGGCCGACTCACTGCCTCGGCTAAATGGAGAGGGAATTTCAGCAGGGCCAGGGCACAGGCATGGACCTTTTTCAGCTGTAAGGGAGGCAAGAGCAAGGTGTGATGTAGGTCCCCGGGGCCTGCTGGAGGTCCAGGTCCATGCCCGATGTGAGTAGCAGCAGGGCCAGCGCGCCCAGGAGCACATCTTTTTCGACCGTAAAGGAGACAGGAGGCCGACTCTCTGCCTCGGCTAAATGGAGAGGGAATTTCAGAAGGGCCAGGGCACAAGCATGGACCTTTTTCAGCTGTAAGGGAGGGAAGAGCAATGTGCGATGTAGGTCCCCGGGGCCTGCTGGAGGTCCAGGTCCATGCCCGATGTGAGTAGCAGCAGGGCCAGCGCGCCCAGGAGCACATCTTTTTCGACCGTAAAGGAGACAGGAGGCCGACTCTCTGCCTCGGCTAAATGGAGAGGGAATTTCAGAAGGGCCAGGGCACAAGCATGGACCTTTTTCAGCTGTAAGGGAGGGAAGAGCAATGTGCGATGTAGGTCCCCGGGGCCTGCTGGAGGTCCAGGTCCATGCCCGATGTGAGTAGCAGCAGGGCCAGCGCGCCCAGGAGCACATCTTTTTCGACCGTAAAGGGAGACAGGAGGCCGACTCACTGCCTCGGCTAAATGGAGAGGGAATTTCAGCAGGGCCAGGGCACAGGCATGGACCTTTTTCAGCTGTAAGGGAGGCAAGAGCAAGGTGCGATGTAGGTCCCCGGGGCCTGTTGTCGTACCATAGGCACGAGTGGTGTGTGTGTGTGGCAAAGAGTTTCTGCGCAGTGTACCAGGGGCACGGGGAAAGGTTGTTGTACCATAGGCACGAGAAAAGTTGTCGTACCATAGGCACGAGAAAAGTTGTCGTACCATAGGTACGAGGAGTGTGTGTGTGGCAAAGTGCTACTGAGCGGTGTACCAGGGGCACGGCGAAAAGTTGTTGTACCATAGGCACGAGAAAAGTTGTTGTACCATAGGCACGAGAAAAGCTGTCGTACCAGGGGCACGGAGGAAAGTTGTTGTACCATAGGCACGAGAAAAGTTGTCGTACCATAGGCACGAGGAGAGTTTGTGTGGCAAAGTGCTACTGAGCGGTGTACCAGGGGCACGGCGAAAGGTTGTTCATAGGCACGAGAAAAGTTGTTGTACCATAGGCACGAGAAAAGCTGTCGTACCAGGGGCACGGAGGAAAGTTGTTGTACCATAGGCACGAGAAAAGTTGTTGTACCATAGGCACGAGAAAAGCTGTCGTACCAGGGGCACGGAGGAAAGTTGTTGTACCATAGGCACGAGAAAAGTTGTCGTACCATAGGCACGAGGAGAGTTTGTGTGGCAAAGTGCTACTGAGCGGTGTACCAGGGGCACGGCGAAAGGTTGTTGTACCATAGGCACGAGAAAAGTTGTTGTACCATAGGCACGAGAAAAGCTGTCGTACCAGGGGCACGGAGGAAAGTTGTTGTACCATAGGCACGAGAAAAGTTGTTGTACCATAGGCACGAGAAAAGCTGTCGTACCAGGGGCACGGAGGAAAGTTGTTGTACCATAGGCACGAGAAAAGTTGTCGTACCATAGGCACGAGGAGAGTATCTCTCT
>NW_028182337.1:470515-473015 GCF_057382185.1 Mchenga conophoros
GGCACGAGAAAAGTTGTCGTACCATAGGCACGAGAAAAGTTGTCGTACCATAGGTACGAGGAGTGTGTGTGTGGCAAAGTGCTACTGAGCGGTGTACCAGGGGCACGGCGAAAAGTTGTTGTACCATAGGCACGAGAAAAGTTGTTGTACCATAGGCACGAGAAAAGCTGTCGTACCAGGGGCACGGAGGAAAGTTGTTGTACCATAGGCACGAGAAAAGTTGTCGTACCATAGGCACGAGGAGAGTTTGTGTGGCAAAGTGCTACTGAGCGGTGTACCAGGGGCACGGCGAAAAGTTGTTGTACCATAGGCACGAGAAAAGTTGTGTACCATAGGCACGAGAAAAGCTGTCGTACCAGGGGCACGGAGGAAAGTTGTTGTACCATAGGCACGAGAAAAGTTGTTGTACCATAGGCACGAGAAAAGCTGTCGTACCAGGGGCACGGAGGAAAGTTGTTGTACCATAGGCACGAGAAAAGTTGTCGTACCATAGGCACGAGGAGAGTTTGTGTGGCAAAGTGCTACTGAGCGGTGTACCAGGGGCACGGCGAAAGGTTGTTGTACCATAGGCACGAGAAAAGTTGTTGTACCATAGGCACGAGAAAAGCTGTCGTACCAGGGGCACGGAGGAAAGTTGTTGTACCATAGGCACGAGAAAAGTTGTTGTACCATAGGCACGAGAAAAGCTGTCGTACCAGGGGCACGGAGGAAAGTTGTTGTACCATAGGCACGAGAAAAGTTGTCGTACCATAGGCACGAGGAGAGTTTGTGTGGCAAAGTGCTACTGAGCGGTGTACCAGGGGCACGGCGAAAAGTTGTTGTACCATAGGCACGAGAAAAGTTGTCGTACCATAGGCACGAGAAAAGTTGTCGTACCATAGGTACGAGAAAAGTTGTCGTACCATAGGCACAAGCAGTGCGTGCGTGTGTGTGGCAAAGTGTTTCTGCGCAGTGTACCAGGGGCATGTTTGAATTTACATTCTGGAGTACCAGGGGCACGAGGATTTTGCCAGTGGTGTTTTGCTTTGTCAGTGGGAGGGGGCTTAAGTGTGGGTCCACGGGGCCTGCTGGAGGTCAAGGTCCATGCTGGATATGCGCTGGAGCGTAACTACAAGAAAGGTAAGCTAGTGGGGGACTAGAGCAGGGGAGGATGTGCGTCCCCGGGGCATGCTGGAGGTCAAGGGCCATGCTGGATATGCAGTGGAGGGTAACTGCAGGAGAAGGAACGCTCATGGGGGATTAGAGCGGAGGAGTATGTGGGTCCTCGGGCCTGCTGGAGGGCAAGGGCCATGCTGGATTTGTGGTGGAGGGTAACTGCGGGAGAAGGAAAGCTAGTGGGGGAGTAGAGCAGAGGAGTATGTTGGTCCCCGGGGCCTGCTGGAGGTCAAGGTCCGTGCTAGATACGTGGTACAGGGTTAACTGCGGGGGGGGGGGGTAATGTGGGTTCACGGGGCCTGCTGGAGGTCAAGGTCCATGCTGGATATGCGCTGGAGCGTAACTGCAAGAAAGGAAAGCTAGTGGGGGAGTAGAGCAGGGGAGTATGTGGGTCCCCAGGGCCTGCTGGAGGTCCAGGTCCATGCTAGATATGTGGCACAGGGTAACTGCAGGGGGGGGGTAATGTGGGTCCACGGGGCCTGCTGGAAGTCAAGGTCCATGCTAGACATGTGGTACAGGGTAACTGCAGGGGGAAGGGGGGGGGGGGTAATGTGGGTCCCCGGGGCCTGCTGGAGGTCAAGGTCCGTGCTAGATATGTGGTACAGGGTTAACTGCAGGAGGGGGGGGGGGGGGGGGGTAATGTGGGTTCACGGGGCCTGCTGGAGGTCAAGGTCCATGCTGGATATGCGCTGGAGCGTAACTGCAAGAAAGGAAAGCTAGTGGGGGAGTAGAGCAGGGGAGTATGTGGGTCCCCAGGGCCTGCTGGAGGTCCAGGTCCATGCTAGATATGTGGCACAGGGTAACTGCAGGGGGGGGTAATGTGGGTCCACGGGGCCTGCTGGAAGTCAAGGTCCATGCTAGACATGTGGTACAGGGTAACTGCAGGGGGAAGGGGGGGGGGGGGTAATGTGGGTCCCCGGGGCCTGCTGGAGGTCAAGGTCCGTGCTAGATATGTGGTACGGGGTAACTGCGGTGGGGGGGGCGGATCTAATGGGGACTAGATCAGGTGAGGATGTAATGGCCAGTTCGACAGCAGCACATCTTTTTCGACCGTAAGGGAGAGAGGAGGCCGACTCTCTGCCTCGGCCAAATGGAGAGAGATTTTCAGCAGGGGCCAGTGCGCCAGGAGCACATCTTTTTCAACCGTGAGGGAGAGTGGAGGCCGACTCACCACCTCGGCCAGGGCCTTTTTTTCTCCCCTCTCCAGTTGAGCAGTCTAAGGGTAATGAGTAGCAAAGGTGCCCTCCGTCATTTATGGGAGACGGGTGTCTGAAGATGCGCAAGTCAGCAGACACCCTCGGCAACGCTCGGACGGCACTGGGACGGCGCGAGAGAGCGAGTTGCT
>NW_028182337.1:493015-495515 GCF_057382185.1 Mchenga conophoros
GTGAGTAGCAGCAGGGCCAGCGCGCCCAGGAGCACATCTTTTTCGACCGTAAAGGGAGACAGGAGGCCGACTCACTGCCTCGGCTAAATGGAGAGGGAATTTCAGAAGGGCCAGGGCACAAGCATGGACCTTTTCAGCTGTAAGGGAGGCAAGAGCAAGGTGTGATGTAGGTCCCCGGGGCCTGCTGGAGGTCCAGGTCCATGCCGATGTGAGTAGCAGCAGGGCCAGCGCGCCCAGGAGCACATCTTTTTCGACCGTAAAGGGAGACAGGAGGCCGACTCACTGCCTCGGCTAAATGGAGAGGGAATTTCAGAAGGGCCAGGTCACAAGCATGGACCTTTTCAGCTGTAAGGGAGGCAAGAGCAAGGTGTGATGTAGGTCCCCGGGGCCTACTGGAGGTCCAGGTCCATGCCCGATGTGAGTAGCAGCCGGCGCCAGCGCGTCCAGGAGCACATCTTTTCGACCGTAAAGGGAGACAGGAGGCCGACTCACTGCCTCGGCTAAATGGAGAGGGAATTTCAGAAGGGCCAGGGCAAAAGCATGGACCTTTTCAGCTGTAAGGGAGGCAAGAGCAAGGTGTGATGTAGGTCCCGGGGCCTACTGGAGGTCCAGGTCCATGCCCGATGTGAGTAGCAGCCGGCGCCAGCGCGTCCAGGAGCACATCTTTTTCGACCGTAAAGGGAGACAGGAGGCCGACTCACTGCCTCGGCTAAATGGAGAGGGAATTTCAGAAGGGCCAGGGCAAAAGCATGGACCTTTTCAGCTGTAAGGGAGGCAAGAGCAAGGTGTGATGTAGGTCCCCGGGGCCTGCTGGAGGTCCAGGTCCATGCCCGATGTGAGTAGCAGCAGGGCCAGCGCGCCCAGGAGCACATCTTTTTCGACCGTAAAGGGAGACAGGAGGCCGACTCACTGCCTCGGCTAAATGGAGAGGGAATTTCAGAAGGGCCAGGGCACAAGCATGGACCTTTTCAGCTGTAAGGGAGGCAAGAGCAAGGTGTGATGTAGGTCCCCGGGGCCTGCTGGAGGTCCAGGTCCATGCCCGATGTGAGTAGCAGCAGGGCCAGCGCGCCAAGGAGCACATCTTTTTCGACCGTAAAGGGAGACAGGAGGCCGACTCACTGCCTCGGCTAAATGGAGAGGGAATTTCAGCAGGGCCAGGGCACAGGCATGGACCTTTTTCAGCTGTAAGGGAGGCAAGAGCAAGGTGTGATGTAGGTCCCCGGGGCCTGCTGGAGGTCCAGGTCCATGCCCGATGTGAGTAGCAGCAGGGCCAGCGCGCCCAGGAGCACATCTTTTTCGACCGTAAAGGAGACAGGAGGCCGACTCTCTGCCTCGGCTAAATGGAGAGGGAATTTCAGAAGGGCCAGGGCACAAGCATGGACCTTTTTCAGCTGTAAGGGAGGGAAGAGCAATGTGCGATGTAGGTCCCCGGGGCCTGCTGGAGGTCCAGGTCCATGCCCGATGTGAGTAGCAGCAGGGCCAGCGCGCCCAGGAGCACATCTTTTTCGACCGTAAAGGAGACAGGAGGCCGACTCTCTGCCTCGGCTAAATGGAGAGGGAATTTCAGAAGGGCCAGGGCACAAGCATGGACCTTTTTCAGCTGTAAGGGAGGGAAGAGCAATGTGCGATGTAGGTCCCCGGGGCCTGCTGGAGGTCCAGGTCCATGCCCGATGTGAGTAGCAGCAGGGCCAGCGCGCCCAGGAGCACATCTTTTTCGACCGTAAAGGGAGACAGGAGGCCGACTCACTGCCTCGGCTAAATGGAGAGGGAATTTCAGCAGGGCCAGGGCACAGGCATGGACCTTTTTCAGCTGTAAGGGAGGCAAGAGCAAGGTGCGATGTAGGTCCCCGGGGCCTGTTGTCGTACCATAGGCACGAGTGGTGTGTGTGTGTGGCAAAGAGTTTCTGCGCAGTGTACCAGGGGGCACGGGGAAAGGTTGTTGTACCATAGGCACGAGAAAAGTTGTCGTACCATAGGCACGAGAAAAGTTGTCGTACCATAGGTACGAGGAGTGTGTGTGTGGCAAAGTGCTACTGAGCGGTGTACCAGGGGCACGGCGAAAAGTTGTTGTACCATAGGCACGAGAAAAGTTGTTGTACCATAGGCACGAGAAAAGCTGTCGTACCAGGGGCACGGAGGAAAGTTGTTGTACCATAGGCACGAGAAAAGTTGTCGTACCATAGGCACGAGGAGAGTTTGTGTGGCAAAGTGCTACTGAGCGGTGTACCAGGGGCACGGCGAAAGGTTGTTGTACCATAGGCACGAGAAAAGTTGTTGTACCATAGGCACGAGAAAAGCTGTCGTACCAGGGGCACGGAGGAAAGTTGTTGTACCATAGGCACGAGAAAAGTTGTTGTACCATAGGCACGAGAAAAGCTGTCGTACCAGGGGCACGGAGGAAAGTTGTTGTACCATAGGCACGAGAAAAGTTGTCGTACCATAGGCACGAGGGAGAGTTTGTGTGGCAAAGTGCTACTGAGCGGTGTACCAGGGGCACGGC
>NW_028182337.1:507360-509860 GCF_057382185.1 Mchenga conophoros
TCTTTTTCGACCGTAAAGGGAGACAGGAGGCCGACTCACTGCCTCGGCTAAATGGAGAGGGAATTTCAGCAGGGCCAGGGCACAGGCATGGACCTTTTTCAGCTGTAAGGGAGGCAAGAGCAAGGTGCGATGTAGGTCCCCGGGGCCTGTTGTCGTACCATAGGCACGAGTGGTGTGTGTGTGTGGCAAAGAGTTTCTGCGCAGTGTACCAGGGGCACGGGGAAAGGTTGTTGTACCATAGGCACGAGAAAAGTTGTCGTACCATAGGCACGAGAAAAGTTGTCGTACCATAGGTAAGAGGAGTGTGTGTGTGGCAAAGTGCTACTGAGCGGTGTACCAGGGGCACGGCGAAAAGTTGTTGTACCATAGGCACGAGAAAAGTTGTTGTACCATAGGCACGAGAAAAGCTGTCGTACCAGGGGCACGGAGGAAAGTTGTTGTACCATAGGCACGAGAAAAGTTGTCGTACCATAGGCACGAGGAGAGTTTGTGTGGCAAAGTGCTACTGAGCGGTGTACCAGGGGCACGGCGAAAGGTTGTTGTACCATAGGCACGAGAAAAGTTGTTGTACCATAGGCACGAGAAAAGCTGTCGTACCAGGGGCACGGAGGAAAGTTGTTGTACCATAGGCACGAGAAAAGTTGTTGTACCATAGGCACGAGAAAAGCTGTCGTACCAGGGGCACGGAGGAAAGTTGTTGTACCATAGGCACGAGAAAAGTTGTCGTACCATAGGCACGAGGAGAGTTTGTGTGGCAAAGTGCTACTGAGCGGTGTACCAGGGGCACGGCGAAAGGTTGTTGTACCATAGGCACGAGAAAAGTTGTTGTACCATAGGCACGAGAAAAGCTGTCGTACCAGGGGCACGGAGGAAAGTTGTTGTACCATAGGCACGAGAAAAGTTGTTGTACCATAGGCACGAGAAAAGCTGTCGTACCAGGGCACGGAGGAAAGTTGTTGTACCATAGGCACGAGAAAAGTTGTCGTACCATAGGCACGAGGAGAGTTTGTGTGGCAAAGTGCTACTGAGCGGTGTACCAGGGGCACGGCGAAAAGTTGTTGTACCATAGGCACGAGAAAAGTTGTCGTACCATAGGCACGAGAAAAGTTGTCGTACCATAGGTACGAGAAAAGTTGTCGTACCATAGGCACAAGCAGTGCGTGCGTGTGTGTGGCAAAGTGTTTCTGCGCAGTGTACCAGGGGCATGTTTGAATTTACATTCTGGAGTACCAGGGGCACGAGGATTTTGCCAGTGGTGTTTTGCTTTGTCAGTGGGAGGGGGCTTAAGTGTGGGTCCACGGGGCCTGCTGGAGGTCAAGGTCCATGCTGGATATGCGCTGGAGCGTAACTACAAGAAAGGTAAGCTAGTGGGGGACTAGAGCAGGGGAGGATGTGCGTCCCCGGGGCATGCTGGAGGTCAAGGGCCATGCTGGATATGCAGTGGAGGGTAACTGCAGGAGAAGGAACGCTCATGGGGGATTAGAGCGGAGGAGTATGTGGGTCCTCGGGGCCTGCTGGAGGGCAAGGGCCATGCTGGATTTGTGGTGGAGGGTAACTGCGGGAGAAGGGAAGCTAGTGGGGGAGTAGAGCAGAGGAGTATGTTGGTCCCCGGGGCCTGCTGGAGGTCAAGGTCCGTGCTAGATACGTGGTACAGGGTTAACTGGCGGGGGGGGGGGTAATGTGGGTTCACGGGGCCTGCTGGAGGTCAAGGTCCATGCTGGATATGCGCTGGAGCGTAACTGCAAGAAAGGAAAGCTAGTGGGGGAGTAGAGCAGGGGAGTATGTGGGTCCCCAGGGCCTGCTGGAGGTCCAGGTCCATGCTAGATATGTGGCACAGGGTAACTGCAGGGGGGGGGTAATGTGGGTCCACGGGGCCTGCTGGAAGTCAAGGTCCATGCTAGACATGTGGTACAGGGTAACTGCAGGGGGAAGGGGGGGGGGGGTAATGTGGGTCCCCGGGGCCTGCTGGAGGTCAAGGTCCGTGCTAGATATGTGGTACAGGGTTAACTGCAGGAGGGGGGGGGGGGGGGGTAATGTGGGTTCACGGGGCCTGCTGGAGGTCAAGGTCCAGTTCACGGGGCCTGCTGGAGGTCAAGGTCCATGCTGGATATGCGCTGGAGCGTAACTGCAAGAAAGGAAAGCTAGTGGGGGAGTAGAGCAGGGAGTATGTGGGTCCCCAGGGCCTGCTGGAGGTCCAGGTCCATGCTAGATATGTGGCACAGGGTAACTGCAGGGGGGGGTAATGTGGGTCCACGGGGCCTGCTGGAAGTCAAGGTCCATGCTAGACATGTGGTACAGGGTAACTGCAGGGGGAAGGGGGGGGGGGGTAATGTGGGTCCCCGGGGCCTGCTGGAGGTCAAGGTCCGTGCTAGATATGTGGTACGGGTAACTGCGGTGGGGGGGGCGGATCTAATGGGGGACTAGATCAGGTGAGGATGTAATGGCCAGTTCGACAGCAGCACATCTTTTTCGACCGTAAGGGAGAGAGGAGGCCGACTCT
>NW_028182337.1:529860-532360 GCF_057382185.1 Mchenga conophoros
GCATGCTGGAGGTCAAGGTCCATGCTGGATATGCGCTGGAGGGTAACTGCAGGAGAAGGAAAGCTAGTGGGGGATTAGAGCAGGGGAGGATGTGCGTCCCCGGGGCCTGCTGGAGGTCCAGGTCCATGCCCGATGTGAGTAGCAGCAGGGCCAGCGCGCCCAGGAGCACATCTTTTTCGACCGTAAAGGAGACAGGAGGCCGACTCTCTGCCTCGGCTAAATGGAGAGGGAATTTCAGAAGGGCCAGGGCACAAGCATGGACCTTTTTCAGCTGTAAGGGAGGGAAGAGCAATGTGCGATGTAGGTCCCCGGGGCCTGCTGGAGGTCCAGGTCCATGCCCGATGTGAGTAGCAGCAGGGCCAGCGCGCCCAGGAGCACATCTTTTTCGACCGTAAAGGGAGACAGGAGGCCGACTCACTGCCTCGGCTAAATGGAGAGGGAATTTCAGCAGGGCCAGGGCACAGGCATGGACCTTTTTCAGCTGTAAGGGAGGCAAGAGCAAGGTGCGATGTAGGTCCCCGGGGCCTGTTGTCGTACCATAGGCACGAGTGGTGTGTGTGTGTGGCAAAGAGTTTCTGCGCAGTGTACCAGGGGCACGGGGAAAGGTTGTTGTACCATAGGCACGAGAAAAGTTGTCGTACCATAGGCACGAGAAAAGTTGTCGTACCATAGGTACGAGGAGTGTGTGTGTGGCAAAGTGCTACTGAGCGGTGTACCAGGGGCACGGCGAAAAGTTGTTGTACCATAGGCACGAGAAAAGTTGTTGTACCATAGGCACGAGAAAAGCTGTCGTACCAGGGGCACGGAGGAAAGTTGTTGTACCATAGGCACGAGAAAAGTTGTCGTACCATAGGCACGAGGAGAGTTTGTGTGGCAAAGTGCTACTGAGCGGTGTACCAGGGGCACGGCGAAAAGTTGTTGTACCATAGGCACGAGAAAAGTTGTCGTACCATAGGCACGAGAAAAGTTGTCGTACCATAGGTACGAGGAGTGTGTGTGTGGCAAAGTGCTACTGAGCGGTGTACCAGGGGCACGGCGAAAAGTTGTTGTACCATAGGCACGAGAAAAGTTGTTGTACCATAGGCACGAGAAAAGCTGTCGTACCAGGGGCACGGAGGAAAGTTGTTGTACCATAGGCACGAGAAAAGTTGTCGTACCATAGGCACGAGGAGAGTTTGTGTGGCAAAGTGCTACTGAGCGGTGTACCAGGGGCACGGCGAAAGGTTGTTGTACCATAGGCACGAGAAAAGTTGTTGTACCATAGGCACGAGAAAAGCTGTCGTACCAGGGGCACGGAGGAAAGTTGTTGTACCATAGGCACGAGAAAAGTTGTTGTACCATAGGCACGAGAAAAGCTGTCGTACCAGGGGCACGGAGGAAAGTTGTTGTACCATAGGCACGAGAAAAGTTGTCGTACCATAGGCACGAGGAGAGTTTGTGTGGCAAAGTGCTACTGAGCGGTGTACCAGGGGCACGGCGAAAAGTTGTTGTACCATAGGCACGAGAAAAGTTGTCGTACCATAGGCACGAGAAAAGTTGTCGTACCATAGGTACGAGAAAAGTTGTCGTACCATAGGCACAAGCAGTGCGTGCGTGTGTGTGGCAAAGTGTTTCTGCGCAGTGTACCAGGGGCATGTTTGAATTTACATTCTGGAGTACCAGGGGCACGAGGATTTTGCCAGTGGTGTTTTGCTTTGTCAGTGGGAGGGGGCTTAAGTGTGGGTCCACGGGGCCTGCTGGAGGTCAAGGTCCATGCTGGATATGCGCTGGAGCGTAACTACAAGAAAGGTAAGCTAGTGGGGGACTAGAGCAGGGGAGGATGTGCGTCCCCGGGGCATGCTGGAGGTCAAGGGCCATGCTGGATATGCAGTGGAGGGTAACTGCAGGAGAAGGAACGCTCATGGGGGATTAGAGCGGAGGAGTATGTGGGTCCTCGGGGCCTGCTGGAGGGCAAGGGCCATGCTGGATTTGTGGTGGAGGGTAACTGCGGGAGAAGGAAAGCTAGTGGGGGAGTAGAGCAGAGGAGTATGTTGGTCCCCGGGGCCTGCTGGAGGTCAAGGTCCGTGCTAGATACGTGGTACAGGGTTAACTGCGGGGGGGGGGGTAATGTGGGTTCACGGGGCCTGCTGGAGGTCAAGGTCCATGCTGGATATGCGCTGGAGCGTAACTGCAAGAAAGGAAAGCTAGTGGGGGAGTAGAGCAGGGGAGTATGTGGGTCCCCAGGGCCTGCTGGAGGTCCAGGTCCATGCTAGATATGTGGCACAGGGTAACTGCAGGGGGGGGGTAATGTGGGTCCACGGGGCCTGCTGGAAGTCAAGGTCCATGCTAGACATGTGGTACAGGGTAACTGCAGGGGGAAGGGGGGGGGGGGTAATGTGGGTCCCCGGGGCCTGCTGGAGGTCAAGGTCCGTGCTAGATATGTGGTACAGGGTTAACTGCAGGAGGGGGGGGGGGGGGGGGGTAATGTGGGTTCACGGGGCCTGCTGGAGGTCAAGGTCCA
>NW_028182337.1:542360-544860 GCF_057382185.1 Mchenga conophoros
GTAGGTCCCCGGGGCCTGCTGGAGGTCCAGGTCCATGCCCGATGTGAGTAGCAGCAGGGCCAGCGCGCCCAGGAGCACATCTTTTTCGACCGTAAAGGGAGACAGGAGGCCGACTCACTGCCTCGGCTAAATGGAGAGGGAATTTCAGAAGGGCCAGGGCACAAGCATGGACCTTTTCAGCTGTAAGGGAGGCAAGAGCAAGGTGTGATGTAGGTCCCCGGGGCCTGCTGGAGGTCCAGGTCCATGCCCGATGTGAGTAGCAGCAGGGCCAGCGCGCCAAGGAGCACATCTTTTTCGACCGTAAAGGGAGACAGGAGGCCGACTCACTGCCTCGGCTAAATGGAGAGGGAATTTCAGCAGGGCCAGGGCACAGGCATGGACCTTTTTCAGCTGTAAGGGAGGCAAGAGCAAGGTGTGATGTAGGTCCCCGGGGCCTGCTGGAGGTCCAGGTCCATGCCCGATGTGAGTAGCAGCAGGGCCAGCGCGCCCAGGAGCACATCTTTTTCGACCGTAAAGGAGACAGGAGGCCGACTCTCTGCCTCGGCTAAATGGAGAGGGAATTTCAGAAGGGCCAGGGCACAAGCATGGACCTTTTTCAGCTGTAAGGGAGGGAAGAGCAATGTGCGATGTAGGTCCCCGGGGCCTGCTGGAGGTCCAGGTCCATGCCCGATGTGAGTAGCAGCAGGGCCAGCGCGCCCAGGAGCACATCTTTTTCGACCGTAAAGGAGACAGGAGGCCGACTCTCTGCCTCGGCTAAATGGAGAGGGAATTTCAGAAGGGCCAGGGCACAAGCATGGACCTTTTTCAGCTGTAAGGGAGGGAAGAGCAATGTGCGATGTAGGTCCCCGGGGCCTGCTGGAGGTCCAGGTCCATGCCCGATGTGAGTAGCAGCAGGGCCAGCGCGCCCAGGAGCACATCTTTTTCGACCGTAAAGGGAGACAGGAGGCCGACTCACTGCCTCGGCTAAATGGAGAGGGAATTTCAGCAGGGCCAGGGCACAGGCATGGACCTTTTTCAGCTGTAAGGGAGGCAAGAGCAAGGTGCGATGTAGGTCCCCGGGGCCTGTTGTCGTACCATAGGCACGAGTGGTGTGTGTGTGTGGCAAAGAGTTTCTGCGCAGTGTACCAGGGGCACGGGGAAAGGTTGTTGTACCATAGGCACGAGAAAAGTTGTCGTACCATAGGCACGAGAAAAGTTGTCGTACCATAGGTACGAGGAGTGTGTGTGTGGCAAAGTGCTACTGAGCGGTGTACCAGGGGCACGGCGAAAAGTTGTTGTACCATAGGCACGAGAAAAGTTGTTGTACCATAGGCACGAGAAAAGCTGTCGTACCAGGGGCACGGAGGAAAGTTGTTGTACCATAGGCACGAGAAAAGTTGTCGTACCATAGGCACGAGGAGAGTTTGTGTGGCAAAGTGCTACTGAGCGGTGTACCAGGGGCACGGCGAAAGGTTGTTGTACCATAGGCACGAGAAAAGTTGTTGTACCATAGGCACGAGAAAAGCTGTCGTACCAGGGGCACGGAGGAAAGTTGTTGTACCATAGGCACGAGAAAAGTTGTTGTACCATAGGCACGAGAAAAGCTGTCGTACCAGGGGCACGGAGGAAAGTTGTTGTACCATAGGCACGAGAAAAGTTGTCGTACCATAGGCACGAGGAGAGTTTTGTGGCAAAGTGCTACTGAGCGGTGTACCAGGGGCACGGCGAAAGGTTGTTGTACCATAGGCACGAGAAAAGTTGTTGTACCATAGGCACGAGAAAAGCTGTCGTACCAGGGGCACGGAGGAAAGTTGTTGTACCATAGGCACGAGAAAAGTTGTTGTACCATAGGCACGAGAAAAGCTGTCGTACCAGGGGCACGGAGGAAAGTTGTTGTACCATAGGCACGAGAAAAGTTGTCGTACCATAGGCACGAGGAGAGTTTGTGTGGCAAAGTGCTACTGAGCGGTGTACCAGGGGCACGGCGAAAAGTTGTTGTACCATAGGCACGAGAAAAGTTGTCGTACCATAGGCACGAGAAAAGTTGTCGTACCATAGGTACGAGAAAAGTTGTCGTACCATAGGCACAAGCAGTGCGTGCGTGTGTGTGGCAAAGTGTTTCTGCGCAGTGTACCAGGGGCATGTTTGAATTTACATTCTGGAGTACCAGGGGCACGAGGATTTTGCCAGTGGTGTTTTGCTTTGTCAGTGGGAGGGGGCTTAAGTGTGGGTCCACGGGGCCTGCTGGAGGTCAAGGTCCATGCTGGATATGCGCTGGAGCGTAACTACAAGAAAGGTAAGCTAGTGGGGGACTAGAGCAGGGGAGGATGTGCGTCCCCGGGGCATGCTGGAGGTCAAGGGCCATGCTGGATATGCAGTGGAGGGTAACTGCAGGAGAAGGAACGCTCATGGGGGATTAGAGCGGAGGAGTATGTGGGTCCTCGGGGCCTGCTGGAGGGCAAGGGCCATGCTGGATTTGTGGTGGAGGGTAACTGCGGGAGAAGGAAAGCTAGTGGGGGAG
>NW_028182337.1:554860-556565 GCF_057382185.1 Mchenga conophoros
GAGTGGTGTGTGTGTGTGGCAAAGAGTTTCTGCGCAGTGTACCAGGGGCACGGGGAAAGGTTGTTGTACCATAGGCACGAGAAAAGTTGTCGTACCATAGGCACGAGAAAAGTTGTCGTACCATAGGTACGAGGAGTGTGTGTGTGGCAAAGTGCTACTGAGCGGTGTACCAGGGGCACGGCGAAAAGTTGTTGTACCATAGGCACGAGAAAAGTTGTTGTACCATAGGCACGAGAAAAGCTGTCGTACCAGGGGCACGGAGGAAAGTTGTTGTACCATAGGCACGAGAAAAGTTGTCGTACCATAGGCACGAGGAGAGTTTGTGTGGCAAAGTGCTACTGAGCGGTGTACCAGGGGCACGGCGAAAAGTTGTTGTACCATAGGCACGAGAAAAGTTGTCGTACCATAGGCACGAGAAAAGTTGTCGTACCATAGGTACGAGGAGTGTGTGTGTGGCAAAGTGCTACTGAGCGGTGTACCAGGGGCACGGCGAAAAGTTGTTGTACCATAGGCACGAGAAAAGTTGTTGTACCATAGGCACGAGAAAAGCTGTCGTACCAGGGGCACGGAGGAAAGTTGTTGTACCATAGGCACGAGAAAAGTTGTCGTACCATAGGCACGAGGAGAGTTTGTGTGGCAAAGTGCTACTGAGCGGTGTACCAGGGGCACGGCGAAAGGTTGTTGTACCATAGGCACGAGAAAAGTTGTTGTACCATAGGCACGAGAAAAGCTGTCGTACCAGGGGCACGGAGGAAAGTTGTTGTACCATAGGCACGAGAAAAGTTGTTGTACCATAGGCACGAGAAAGCTGTCGTACCAGGGGCACGGAGGAAAGTTGTTGTACCATAGGCACGAGAAAAGTTGTCGTACCATAGGCACGAGGAGAGTTTGTGTGGCAAAGTGCTACTGAGCGGTGTACCAGGGGCACGGCGAAAAGTTGTTGTACCATAGGCACGAGAAAAGTTGTCGTACCATAGGCACGAGAAAAGTTGTCGTACCATAGGTACGAGAAAAGTTGTCGTACCATAGGCACAAGCAGTGCGTGCGTGTGTGTGGCAAAGTGTTTCTGCGCAGTGTACCAGGGGCATGTTTGAATTTACATTCTGGAGTACCAGGGGCACGAGGATTTTGCCAGTGGTGTTTTGCTTTGTCAGTGGGAGGGGGCTTAAGTGTGGGTCCACGGGGCCTGCTGGAGGTCAAGGTCCATGCTGGATATGCGCTGGAGCGTAACTACAAGAAAGGTAAGCTAGTGGGGGACTAGAGCAGGGGAGGATGTGCGTCCCCGGGGCATGCTGGAGGTCAAGGGCCATGCTGGATATGCAGTGGAGGGTAACTGCAGGAGAAGGAACGCTCATGGGGGATTAGAGCGGAGGAGTATGTGGGTCCTCGGGGCCTGCTGGAGGGCAAGGGCCATGCTGGATTTGTGGTGGAGGGTAACTGCGGGAGAAGGAAAGCTAGTGGGGGAGTAGAGCAGAGGAGTATGTTGGTCCCCGGGGCCTGCTGGAGGTCAAGGTCGTGCTAGATACGTGGTACAGGGTTAACTGCGGGGGGGGGGGGTAATGTGGGTTCACGGGGCCTGCTGGAGGTCAAGGTCCATGCTGGATATGCGCTGGAGCGTAACTGCAAGAAAGGAAAGCTAGTGGGGGAGTAGAGCAGGGGAGTATGTGGGTCCCCAGGGCCTGCTGGAGGTCCAGGTCCATGCTAT
>NW_028182337.1:561665-564165 GCF_057382185.1 Mchenga conophoros
AGTAGCAGCAGGGCCAGCGCGCCAAGGAGCACATCTTTTTCGACCGTAAAGGGAGACAGGAGGCCGACTCACTGCCTCGGCTAAATGGAGAGGGAATTTCAGCAGGGCCAGGGCACAGGCATGGACCTTTTTCAGCTGTAAGGGAGGCAAGAGCAAGGTGTGATGTAGGTCCCCGGGGCCTGCTGGAGGTCCAGGTCCATGCCCGATGTGAGTAGCAGCAGGGCCAGCGCGCCCAGGAGCACATCTTTTTCGACCGTAAAGGAGACAGGAGGCCGACTCTCTGCCTCGGCTAAATGGAGAGGGAATTTCAGAAGGGCCAGGGCACAAGCATGGACCTTTTTCAGCTGTAAGGGAGGGAAGAGCAATGTGCGATGTAGGTCCCCGGGGCCTGCTGGAGGTCCAGGTCCATGCCCGATGTGAGTAGCAGCAGGGCCAGCGCGCCCAGGAGCACATCTTTTTCGACCGTAAAGGAGACAGGAGGCCGACTCTCTGCCTCGGCTAAATGGAGAGGGAATTTCAGAAGGGCCAGGGCACAAGCATGGACCTTTTTCAGCTGTAAGGGAGGGAAGAGCAATGTGCGATGTAGGTCCCCGGGGCCTGCTGGAGGTCCAGGTCCATGCCCGATGTGAGTAGCAGCAGGGCCAGCGCGCCCAGGAGCACATCTTTTTCGACCGTAAAGGGAGACAGGAGGCCGACTCACTGCCTCGGCTAAATGGAGAGGGAATTTCAGCAGGGCCAGGGCACAGGCATGGACCTTTTTCAGCTGTAAGGGAGGCAAGAGCAAGGTGCGATGTAGGTCCCCGGGGCCTGTTGTCGTACCATAGGCACGAGTGGTGTGTGTGTGTGGCAAAGAGTTTCTGCGCAGTGTACCAGGGGCACGGGGAAAGGTTGTTGTACCATAGGCACGAGAAAAGTTGTCGTACCATAGGCACGAGAAAAGTTGTCGTACCATAGGTACGAGGAGTGTGTGTGTGGCAAAGTGCTACTGAGCGGTGTACCAGGGGCACGGCGAAAAGTTGTTGTACCATAGGCACGAGAAAAGTTGTTGTACCATAGGCACGAGAAAAGCTGTCGTACCAGGGGCACGGAGGAAAGTTGTTGTACCATAGGCACGAGAAAAGTTGTCGTACCATAGGCACGAGGAGAGTTTGTGTGGCAAAGTGCTACTGAGCGGTGTACCAGGGGCACGGCGAAAGGTTGTTGTACCATAGGCACGAGAAAAGTTGTTGTACCATAGGCACGAGAAAAGCTGTCGTACCAGGGGCACGGAGGAAAGTTGTTGTACCATAGGCACGAGAAAAGTTGTTGTACCATAGGCACGAGAAAAGCTGTCGTACCAGGGGCACGGAGGAAAGTTGTTGTACCATAGGCACGAGAAAAGTTGTCGTACCATAGGCACGAGGAGAGTTTGTGTGGCAAAGTGCTACTGAGCGGTGTACCAGGGGCACGGCGAAAGGTTGTTGTACCATAGGCACGAGAAAAGTTGTTGTACCATAGGCACGAGAAAAGCTGTCGTACCAGGGGCACGGAGGAAAGTTGTTGTACCATAGGCACGAGAAAAGTTGTTGTACCATAGGCACGAGAAAAGCTGTCGTACCAGGGGCACGGAGGAAAGTTGTTGTACCATAGGCACGAGAAAAGTTGTCGTACCATAGGCACGAGGAGAGTTTGTGTGGCAAAGTGCTACTGAGCGGTGTACCAGGGGCACGGCGAAAAGTTGTTGTACCATAGGCACGAGAAAAGTTGTCGTACCATAGGCACGAGAAAAGTTGTCGTACCATAGGTACGAGAAAAGTTGTCGTACCATAGGCACAAGCAGTGCGTGCGTGTGTGTGGCAAAGTGTTTCTGCGCAGTGTACCAGGGGCATGTTTGAATTTACATTCTGGAGTACCAGGGGCACGAGGATTTTGCCAGTGGTGTTTTGCTTTGTCAGTGGGAGGGGGCTTAAGTGTGGGTCCACGGGGCCTGCTGGAGGTCAAGGTCCATGCTGGATATGCGCTGGAGCGTAACTACAAGAAAGGTAAGCTAGTGGGGGACTAGAGCAGGGGAGGATGTGCGTCCCCGGGGCATGCTGGAGGTCAAGGGCCATGCTGGATATGCAGTGGAGGGTAACTGCAGGAGAAGGAACGCTCATGGGGGATTAGAGCGGAGGAGTATGTGGGTCCTCGGGGCCTGCTGGAGGGCAAGGGCCATGCTGGATTTGTGGTGGAGGGTAACTGCGGGAGAAGGAAAGCTAGTGGGGGAGTAGAGCAGAGGAGTATGTTGGTCCCCGGGGCCTGCTGGAGGTCAAGGTCCGTGCTAGATACGTGGTACAGGGTTAACTGCGGGGGGGGGGGTAATGTGGGTTCACGGGGCCTGCTGGAGGTCAAGGTCCATGCTGGATATGCGCTGGAGCGTAACTGCAAGAAAGGAAAGCTAGTGGGGGAGTAGAGCAGGGGAGTATGTGGGTCCCCAGGGCCTGCTGGAGGTCCAGGTCCATGCTAGATATGTGGCACAGGG
>NW_028182337.1:574165-576665 GCF_057382185.1 Mchenga conophoros
GCACGGAGGAAAGTTGTTGTACCATAGGCACGAGAAAAGTTGTCGTACCATAGGCACGAGGAGAGTTTGTGTGGCAAAGTGCTACTGAGCGGTGTACCAGGGGCACGGCGAAAAGTTGTTGTACCATAGGCACGAGAAAAGTTGTCGTACCATAGGCACGAGAAAAGTTGTCGTACCATAGGTACGAGGAGTGTGTGTGTGGCAAAGTGCTACTGAGCGGTGTACCAGGGGCACGGCGAAAAGTTGTTGTACCATAGGCACGAGAAAAGTTGTTGTACCATAGGCACGAGAAAAGCTGTCGTACCAGGGGCACGGAGGAAAGTTGTTGTACCATAGGCACGAGAAAAGTTGTCGTACCATAGGCACGAGGAGAGTTTGTGTGGCAAAGTGCTACTGAGCGGTGTACCAGGGGCACGGCGAAAGGTTGTTGTACCATAGGCACGAGAAAAGTTGTTGTACCATAGGCACGAGAAAAGCTGTCGTACCAGGGGCACGGAGGAAAGTTGTTGTACCATAGGCACGAGAAAAGTTGTTGTACCATAGGCACGAGAAAAGCTGTCGTACCAGGGGCACGGAGGAAAGTTGTTGTACCATAGGCACGAGAAAAGTTGTCGTACCATAGGCACGAGGAGAGTTTGTGTGGCAAAGTGCTACTGAGCGGTGTACCAGGGGCACGGCGAAAAGTTGTTGTACCATAGGCACGAGAAAAGTTGTCGTACCATAGGCACGAGAAAAGTTGTCGTACCATAGGTACGAGAAAAGTTGTCGTACCATAGGCACAAGCAGTGCGTGCGTGTGTGTGGCAAAGTGTTTCTGCGCAGTGTACCAGGGGCATGTTTGAATTTACATTCTGGAGTACCAGGGGCACGAGGATTTTGCCAGTGGTGTTTTGCTTTGTCAGTGGGAGGGGGCTTAAGTGTGGGTCCACGGGGCCTGCTGGAGGTCAAGGTCCATGCTGGATATGCGCTGGAGCGTAACTACAAGAAAGGTAAGCTAGTGGGGGACTAGAGCAGGGGAGGATGTGCGTCCCCGGGGCATGCTGGAGGTCAAGGGCCATGCTGGATATGCAGTGGAGGGTAACTGCAGGAGAAGGAAAGCTCATGGGGGATTAGAGCGGAGGAGTATGTGGGTCCTCGGGGCCTGCTGGAGGGCAAGGGCCATGCTGGATTTGTGGTGGAGGGTAACTGCGGGAGAAGGAAAGCTAGTGGGGGAGTAGAGCAGAGGAGTATGTTGGTCCCCGGGGCCTGCTGGAGGTCAAGGTCCGTGCTAGATACGTGGTACAGGGTTAACTGCGGGGGGGGGGGTAATGTGGGTTCACGGGGCCTGCTGGAGGTCAAGGTCCATGCTGGATATGCGCTGGAGCGTAACTGCAAGAAAGGAAAGCTAGTGGGGGAGTAGAGCAGGGGAGTATGTGGGTCCCCAGGGCCTGCTGGAGGTCCAGGTCCATGCTAGATATGTGGCACAGGGTAACTGCAGGGGGGGGGTAATGTGGGTCCACGGGGCCTGCTGGAAGTCAAGGTCCATGCTAGACATGTGGTACAGGGTAACTGCAGGGGGAAGGGGGGGGGGGGTAATGTGGGTCCCCGGGGCCTGCTGGAGGTCAAGGTCCGTGCTAGATATGTGGTACAGGGTTAACTGCAGGAGGGGGGGGGGGGGGGGGGTAATGTGGGTTCACGGGGCCTGCTGGAGGTCAAGGTCCATGCTGGATATGCGCTGGAGCGTAACTGCAAGAAAGGAAAGCTAGTGGGGGAGTAGAGCAGGGGAGTATGTGGGTCCCCAGGGCCTGCTGGAGGTCCAGGTCCATGCTAGATATGTGGCACAGGGTAACTGCAGGGGGGGGTAATGTGGGTCCACGGGGCCTGCTGGAAGTCAAGGTCCATGCTAGACATGTGGTACAGGGTAACTGCAGGGGGAAGGGGGGGGGGGGGTAATGTGGGTCCCCGGGGCCTGCTGGAGGTCAAGGTCCGTGCTAGATATGTGGTACGGGGTAACTGCGGTGGGGGGGGCGGATCTAATGGGGGACTAGATCAGGTGAGGATGTAATGGCCAGTTCGACAGCAGCACATCTTTTTCGACCGTAAGGGAGAGAGGAGGCCGACTCTCTGCCTCGGCCAAATGGAGAGAGATTTTCAGCAGGGCCAGTGCGCCAGGAGCACATCTTTTTCAACCGTGAGGGAGAGTGGAGGCCGACTCACCACCTCGGCCAGGGCCTTTTTTTCTCCCCTCTCCAGTTGAGCAGTCTAAGGGTAATGAGTAGCAAAGGTGCCCTCCGTCATTTATGGGAGACGGGTGTCTGAAGATGCGCAAGTCAGCAGACACCCTCGGCAACGCTCGGACGGCACTGGGACGGCGCGAGAGAGCGAGTTGCTGCCACAGCAGCCTCCTCTTCCGGCCCACCTGCCTGCCAGCCTTCCCTCCCACCCCGATCGACTGGCAAACGTGGCCTGCCATCAGAGGGCTGCCGCCGGGCCCGGCACCTTCGCCGGCGCCTTCGGGCGGT
>NW_028182337.1:586665-589165 GCF_057382185.1 Mchenga conophoros
CCTTTTTCAGCTGTAAGGGAGGGAAGAGCAATGTGCGATGTAGGTCCCCGGGGCCTGCTGGAGGTCCAGGTCCATGCCCGATGTGAGTAGCAGCAGGGCCAGCGCGCCCAGGAGCACATCTTTTTCGACCGTAAAGGGAGACAGGAGGCCGACTCACTGCCTCGGCTAAATGGAGAGGGAATTTCAGCAGGGCCAGGGCACAGGCATGGACCTTTTTCAGCTGTAAGGGAGGCAAGAGCAAGGTGCGATGTAGGTCCCCGGGGCCTGTTGTCGTACCATAGGCACGAGTGGTGTGTGTGTGTGGCAAAGAGTTTCTGCGCAGTGTACCAGGGGCACGGGGAAAGGTTGTTGTACCATAGGCACGAGAAAAGTTGTCGTACCATAGGCACGAGAAAAGTTGTCGTACCATAGGTACGAGGAGTGTGTGTGTGGCAAAGTGCTACTGAGCGGTGTACCAGGGGCACGGCGAAAAGTTGTTGTACCATAGGCACGAGAAAAGTTGTTGTACCATAGGCACGAGAAAAGCTGTCGTACCAGGGGCACGGAGGAAAGTTGTTGTACCATAGGCACGAGAAAAGTTGTCGTACCATAGGCACGAGGAGAGTTTGTGTGGCAAAGTGCTACTGAGCGGTGTACCAGGGGCACGGCGAAAGGTTGTTGTACCATAGGCACGAGAAAAGTTGTTGTACCATAGGCACGAGAAAAGCTGTCGTACCAGGGGCACGGAGGAAAGTTGTTGTACCATAGGCACGAGAAAAGTTGTTGTACCATAGGCACGAGAAAAGCTGTCGTACCAGGGGCACGGAGGAAAGTTGTTGTACCATAGGCACGAGAAAAGTTGTCGTACCATAGGCACGAGGAGAGTTTGTGTGGCAAAGTGCTACTGAGCGGTGTACCAGGGGCACGGCGAAAGGTTGTTGTACCATAGGCACGAGAAAAGTTGTTGTACCATAGGCACGAGAAAAGCTGTCGTACCAGGGGCACGGAGGAAAGTTGTTGTACCATAGGCACGAGAAAAGTTGTTGTACCATAGGCACGAGAAAAGCTGTCGTACCAGGGGCACGGAGGAAAGTTGTTGTACCATAGGCACGAGAAAAGTTGTCGTACCATAGGCACGAGGAGAGTTTGTGTGGCAAAGTGCTACTGAGCGGTGTACCAGGGGCACGGCGAAAAGTTGTTGTACCATAGGCACGAGAAAAGTTGTCGTACCATAGGCACGAGAAAAGTTGTCGTACCATAGGTACGAGAAAAGTTGTCGTACCATAGGCACAAGCAGTGCGTGCGTGTGTGTGGCAAAGTGTTTCTGCGCAGTGTACCAGGGGCATGTTTGAATTTACATTCTGGAGTACCAGGGGCACGAGGATTTTGCCAGTGGTGTTTTGCTTTGTCAGTGGGAGGGGGCTTAAGTGTGGGTCCACGGGGCCTGCTGGAGGTCAAGGTCCATGCTGGATATGCGCTGGAGCGTAACTACAAGAAAGGTAAGCTAGTGGGGGACTAGAGCAGGGGAGGATGTGCGTCCCCGGGGCATGCTGGAGGTCAAGGGCCATGCTGGATATGCAGTGGAGGGTAACTGCAGGAGAAGGAACGCTCATGGGGGATTAGAGCGGAGGAGTATGTGGGTCCTCGGGGCCTGCTGGAGGGCAAGGGCCATGCTGGATTTGTGGTGGAGGGTAACTGCGGGAGAAGGAAAGCTAGTGGGGGAGTAGAGCAGAGGAGTATGTTGGTCCCCGGGGCCTGCTGGAGGTCAAGGTCCGTGCTAGATACGTGGTACAGGGTTAACTGCGGGGGGGGGGGTAATGTGGGTTCACGGGGCCTGCTGGAGGTCAAGGTCCATGCTGGATATGCGCTGGAGCGTAACTGCAAGAAAGGAAAGCTAGTGGGGGAGTAGAGCAGGGGAGTATGTGGGTCCCCAGGGCCTGCTGGAGGTCCAGGTCCATGCTAGATATGTGGCACAGGGTAACTGCAGGGGGGGGGTAATGTGGGTCCACGGGGCCTGCTGGAAGTCAAGGTCCATGCTAGACATGTGGTACAGGGTAACTGCAGGGGGAAGGGGGGGGGGGGTAATGTGGGTCCCCGGGGCCTGCTGGAGGTCAAGGTCCGTGCTAGATATGTGGTACAGGGTTAACTGCAGGAGGGGGGGGGGGGGGGGGTAATGTGGGTTCACGGGGCCTGCTGGAGGTCAAGGTCCATGCTGGATATGCGCTGGAGCGTAACTGCAAGAAAGGAAAGCTAGTGGGGGAGTAGAGCAGGGGAGTATGTGGGTCCCCAGGGCCTGCTGGAGGTCCAGGTCCATGCTAGATATGTGGCACAGGGTAACTGCAGGGGGGGGTAATGTGGGTCCACGGGGCCTGCTGGAAGTCAAGGTCCATGCTAGACATGTGGTACAGGGTAACTGCAGGGGGAAGGGGGGGGGGGGTAATGTGGGTCCCCGGGGCCTGCTGGAGGTCAAGGTCCGTGCTAGATATGTGGTACGGGGTAACTGCGGTGGGGGGGGCGGATC
>NW_028182337.1:599165-601665 GCF_057382185.1 Mchenga conophoros
ACAGGAGGCCGACTCACTGCCTCGGCTAAATGGAGAGGGAATTTCAGCAGGGCCAGGGCACAGGCATGGACCTTTTTCAGCTGTAAGGGAGGCAAGAGCAAGGTGTGATGTAGGTCCCCGGGGCCTGCTGGAGGTCCAGGTCCATGCCCGATGTGAGTAGCAGCAGGGCCAGCGCGCCCAGGAGCACATCTTTTTCGACCGTAAAGGAGACAGGAGGCCGACTCTCTGCCTCGGCTAAATGGAGAGGGAATTTCAGAAGGGCCAGGGCACAAGCATGGACCTTTTTCAGCTGTAAGGGAGGGAAGAGCAATGTGCGATGTAGGTCCCCGGGGCCTGCTGGAGGTCCAGGTCCATGCCCGATGTGAGTAGCAGCAGGGCCAGCGCGCCCAGGAGCACATCTTTTTCGACCGTAAAGGAGACAGGAGGCCGACTCTCTGCCTCGGCTAAATGGAGAGGGAATTTCAGAAGGGCCAGGGCACAAGCATGGACCTTTTTCAGCTGTAAGGGAGGGAAGAGCAATGTGCGATGTAGGTCCCCGGGGCCTGCTGGAGGTCCAGGTCCATGCCCGATGTGAGTAGCAGCAGGGCCAGCGCGCCCAGGAGCACATCTTTTTCGACCGTAAAGGGAGACAGGAGGCCGACTCACTGCCTCGGCTAAATGGAGAGGGAATTTCAGCAGGGCCAGGGCACAGGCATGGACCTTTTTCAGCTGTAAGGGAGGCAAGAGCAAGGTGCGATGTAGGTCCCCGGGGCCTGTTGTCGTACCATAGGCACGAGTGGTGTGTGTGTGTGGCAAAGAGTTTCTGCGCAGTGTACCAGGGGCACGGGGAAAGGTTGTTGTACCATAGGCACGAGAAAAGTTGTCGTACCATAGGCACGAGAAAAGTTGTCGTACCATAGGTACGAGGAGTGTGTGTGTGGCAAAGTGCTACTGAGCGGTGTACCAGGGGCACGGCGAAAAGTTGTTGTACCATAGGCACGAGAAAAGTTGTTGTACCATAGGCACGAGAAAAGCTGTCGTACCAGGGGCACGGAGGAAAGTTGTTGTACCATAGGCACGAGAAAAGTTGTCGTACCATAGGCACGAGGAGAGTTTGTGTGGCAAAGTGCTACTGAGCGGTGTACCAGGGGCACGGCGAAAGGTTGTTGTACCATAGGCACGAGAAAAGTTGTTGTACCATAGGCACGAGAAAAGCTGTCGTACCAGGGGCACGGAGGAAAGTTGTTGTACCATAGGCACGAGAAAAGTTGTTGTACCATAGGCACGAGAAAAGCTGTCGTACCAGGGGCACGGAGGAAAGTTGTTGTACCATAGGCACGAGAAAAGTTGTCGTACCATAGGCACGAGGAGAGTTTGTGTGGCAAAGTGCTACTGAGCGGTGTACCAGGGGCACGGCGAAAGGTTGTTGTACCATAGGCACGAGAAAAGTTGTTGTACCATAGGCACGAGAAAAGCTGTCGTACCAGGGGCACGGAGGAAAGTTGTTGTACCATAGGCACGAGAAAAGTTGTTGTACCATAGGCACGAGAAAAGCTGTCGTACCAGGGGCACGGAGGAAAGTTGTTGTACCATAGGCACGAGAAAAGTTGTCGTACCATAGGCACGAGGAGAGTTTGTGTGGCAAAGTGCTACTGAGCGGTGTACCAGGGGCACGGCGAAAAGTTGTTGTACCATAGGCACGAGAAAAGTTGTCGTACCATAGGCACGAGAAAAGTTGTCGTACCATAGGTACGAGAAAAGTTGTCGTACCATAGGCACAAGCAGTGCGTGCGTGTGTGTGGCAAAGTGTTTCTGCGCAGTGTACCAGGGGCATGTTTGAATTTACATTCTGGAGTACCAGGGCACGAGGATTTTGCCAGTGGTGTTTTGCTTTGTCAGTGGGAGGGGGCTTAAGTGTGGGTCCACGGGGCCTGCTGGAGGTCAAGGTCCATGCTGGATATGCGCTGGAGCGTAACTACAAGAAAGGTAAGCTAGTGGGGGACTAGAGCAGGGGAGGATGTGCGTCCCCGGGGCTGGCTGGAGCCATGCTGGATATGCAGTGGAGGGTAACTGCAGGAGAAGGAACGCTCATGGGGGATTAGAGCGGAGGAGTATGTGGGTCCTCGGGGCCTGCTGGAGGGCAAGGGCCATGCTGGATTTGTGGTGGAGGGTAACTGCGGGAGAAGGAAAGCTAGTGGGGGAGTAGAGCAGAGGAGTATGTTGGTCCCCGGGGCCTGCTGGAGGTCAAGGTCCGTGCTAGATACGTGGTACAGGGTTAACTGCGGGGGGGGGGGTAATGTGGGTTCACGGGGCCTGCTGGAGGTCAAGGTCCATGCTGGATATGCGCTGGAGCGTAACTGCAAGAAAGGAAAGCTAGTGGGGGAGTAGAGCAGGGGAGTATGTGGGTCCCCAGGGCCTGCTGGAGGTCCAGGTCCATGCTAGATATGTGGCACAGGGTAACTGCAGGGGGGGGGTAATGTGGGTCCACGGGGCCTGCTGGAAGTCAAGGTCCATGCTAGAC
>NW_028182337.1:604091-606591 GCF_057382185.1 Mchenga conophoros
CGTCCAGGAGCACATCTTTTCGACCGTAAAGGGAGACAGGAGGCCGACTCACTGCCTCGGCTAAATGGAGAGGGAATTTCAGAAGGGCCAGGGCAAAAGCATGGACCTTTTCAGCTGTAAGGGAGGCAAGAGCAAGGTGTGATGTAGGTCCCCGGGGCCTACTGGAGGTCCAGGTCCATGCCCGATGTGAGTAGCAGCCGGCGCCAGCGCGTCCAGGAGCACATCTTTTTCGACCGTAAAGGGAGACAGGAGGCCGACTCACTGCCTCGGCTAAATGGAGAGGGAATTTCAGAAGGGCCAGGGCAAAAGCATGGACCTTTTCAGCTGTAAGGGAGGCAAGAGCAAGGTGTGATGTAGGTCCCCGGGGCCTGCTGGAGGTCCAGGTCCATGCCCGATGTGAGTAGCAGCAGGGCCAGCGCGCCCAGGAGCACATCTTTTTCGACCGTAAAGGGAGACAGGAGGCCGACTCACTGCCTCGGCTAAATGGAGAGGGAATTTCAGAAGGGCCAGGGCACAAGCATGGACCTTTTCAGCTGTAAGGAGGCAAGAGCAAGGTGTGATGTAGGTCCCCGGGGCCTGCTGGAGGTCCAGGTCCATGCCCGATGTGAGTAGCAGCAGGGCCAGCGCGCCAAGGAGCACATCTTTTTCGACCGTAAAGGGAGACAGGAGGCCGACTCACTGCCTCGGCTAAATGGAGAGGGAATTTCAGCAGGGCCAGGGCACAGGCATGGACCTTTTTCAGCTGTAAGGGAGGCAAGAGCAAGTGTGATGTAGGTCCCCGGGGCCTGCTGGAGGTCCAGGTCCATGCCCGATGTGAGTAGCAGCAGGGCCAGCGCGCCCAGGAGCACATCTTTTTCGACCGTAAAGGAGACAGGAGGCCGACTCTCTGCCTCGGCTAAATGGAGAGGGAATTTCAGAAGGGCCAGGGCACAAGCATGGACCTTTTTCAGCTGTAAGGGAGGGAAGAGCAATGTGCGATGTAGGTCCCCGGGGCCTGCTGGAGGTCCAGGTCCATGCCCGATGTGAGTAGCAGCAGGGCCAGCGCGCCCAGGAGCACATCTTTTTCGACCGTAAAGGAGACAGGAGGCCGACTCTCTGCCTCGGCTAAATGGAGAGGGAATTTCAGAAGGGCCAGGGCACAAGCATGGACCTTTTTCAGCTGTAAGGGAGGGAAGAGCAATGTGCGATGTAGGTCCCCGGGGCCTGCTGGAGGTCCAGGTCCATGCCCGATGTGAGTAGCAGCAGGGCCAGCGCGCCCAGGAGCACATCTTTTTCGACCGTAAAGGGAGACAGGAGGCCGACTCACTGCCTCGGCTAAATGGAGAGGGAATTTCAGCAGGGCCAGGGCACAGGCATGGACTTTTTCAGCTGTAAGGGAGGCAAGAGCAAGGTGCGATGTAGGTCCCCGGGGCCTGTTGTCGTACCATAGGCACGAGTGGTGTGTGTGTGTGGCAAAGAGTTTCTGCGCAGTGTACCAGGGGCACGGGGAAAGGTTGTTGTACCATAGGCACGAGAAAAGTTGTCGTACCATAGGCACGAGAAAAGTTGTCGTACCATAGGTACGAGGAGTGTGTGTGTGGCAAAGTGCTACTGAGCGGTGTACCAGGGGCACGGCGAAAAGTTGTTGTACCATAGGCACGAGAAAAGTTGTTGTACCATAGGCACGAGAAAAGCTGTCGTACCAGGGGCACGGAGGAAAGTTGTTGTACCATAGGCACGAGAAAAGTTGTCGTACCATAGGCACGAGGAGAGTTTGTGTGGCAAAGTGCTACTGAGCGGTGTACCAGGGGCACGGCGAAAGGTTGTTGTACCATAGGCACGAGAAAAGTTGTTGTACCATAGGCACGAGAAAAGCTGTCGTACCAGGGGCACGGAGGAAAGTTGTTGTACCATAGGCACGAGAAAAGTTGTTGTACCATAGGCACGAGAAAAGCTGTCGTACCAGGGGCACGGAGGAAAGTTGTTGTACCATAGGCACGAGAAAAGTTGTCGTACCATATGGCACGAGGAGAGTTTGTGTGGCAAAGTGCTACTGAGCGGTGTACCAGGGGCACGGCGAAAGGTTGTTGTACCATAGGCACGAGAAAAGTTGTTGTACCATAGGCACGAGAAAAGCTGTCGTACCAGGGGCACGGAGGAAAGTTGTTGTACCATAGGCACGAGAAAAGTTGTTGTACCATAGGCACGAGAAAAGCTGTCGTACCAGGGGCACGGAGGAAAGTTGTTGTACCATAGGCACGAGAAAAGTTGTCGTACCATAGGCACGAGGAGAGTTTGTGTGGCAAAGTGCTACTGAGCGGTGTACCAGGGGCACGGCGAAAGTTGTTGTACCATAGGCACGAGAAAAGTTGTCGTACCATAGGCACGAGAAAGTTGTCGTACCATAGGTACGAGAAAAGTTGTCGTACCATAGGCACAAGCAGTGCGTGCGTGTGTGTGGCAAAGTGTTTCTGCGCAGTGTACCAGGGGCATGTTTGAATTTACATTCTGGAGTACCAGG
>NW_028182337.1:616591-619091 GCF_057382185.1 Mchenga conophoros
CCGACTCTCTGCCTCGGCTAAATGGAGAGGGAATTTCAGAAGGGCCAGGGCACAAGCATGGACCTTTTTCAGCTGTAAGGGAGGGAAGAGCAATGTGCGATGTAGGTCCCCGGGGCCTGCTGGAGGTCCAGGTCCATGCCCGATGTGAGTAGCAGCAGGGCCAGCGCGCCCAGGAGCACATCTTTTTCGACCGTAAAGGGAGACAGGAGGCCGACTCACTGCCTCGGCTAAATGGAGAGGGAATTTCAGCAGGGCCAGGGCACAGGCATGGACCTTTTTCAGCTGTAAGGGAGGCAAGAGCAAGGTGCGATGTAGGTCCCCGGGGCCTGTTGTCGTACCATAGGCACGAGTGGTGTGTGTGTGTGGCAAAGAGTTTCTGCGCAGTGTACCAGGGGCACGGGGAAAGGTTGTTGTACCATAGGCACGAGAAAAGTTGTCGTACCATAGGCACGAGAAAAGTTGTCGTACCATAGGTACGAGGAGTGTGTGTGTGGCAAAGTGCTACTGAGCGGTGTACCAGGGGCACGGCGAAAAGTTGTTGTACCATAGGCACGAGAAAAGTTGTTGTACCATAGGCACGAGAAAAGCTGTCGTACCAGGGGCACGGAGGAAAGTTGTTGTACCATAGGCACGAGAAAAGTTGTCGTACCATAGGCACGAGGAGAGTTTGTGTGGCAAAGTGCTACTGAGCGGTGTACCAGGGGCACGGCGAAAAGTTGTTGTACCATAGGCACGAGAAAAGTTGTCGTACCATAGGCACGAGAAAAGTTGTCGTACCATAGGTACGAGGAGTGTGTGTGTGGCAAAGTGCTACTGAGCGGTGTACCAGGGGCACGGCGAAAAGTTGTTGTACCATAGGCACGAGAAAAGTTGTTGTACCATAGGCACGAGAAAAGCTGTCGTACCAGGGGCACGGAGGAAAGTTGTTGTACCATAGGCACGAGAAAAGTTGTCGTACCATAGGCACGAGGAGAGTTTGTGTGGCAAAGTGCTACTGAGAAGTTGTTGTACCATAGGCACGAGAAAAGCTGTCGTACCAGGGGCACGGAGGAAAGTTGTTGTACCATAGGCACGAGAAAAGTTGTTGTACCATAGGCACGAGAAAAGCTGTCGTACCAGGGGCACGGAGGAAAGTTGTTGTACCATAGGCACGAGAAAAGTTGTCGTACCATAGGCACGAGGAGAGTTTGTGTGGCAAAGTGCTACTGAGCGGTGTACCAGGGGCACGGCGAAAAGTTGTTGTACCATAGGCACGAGAAAAGTTGTCGTACCATAGGCACGAGAAAAGTTGTCGTACCATAGGTACGAGAAAAGTTGTCGTACCATAGGCACAAGCAGTGCGTGCGTGTGTGTGGCAAAGTGTTTCTGCGCAGTGTACCAGGGGCATGTTTGAATTTACATTCTGGAGTACCAGGGGCACGAGGATTTTGCCAGTGGTGTTTTGCTTTGTCAGTGGGAGGGGGCTTAAGTGTGGGTCCACGGGGCCTGCTGGAGGTCAAGGTCCATGCTGGATATGCGCTGGAGCGTAACTACAAGAAAGGTAAGCTAGTGGGGGACTAGAGCAGGGGAGGATGTGCGTCCCCGGGGCATGCTGGAGGTCAAGGGCCATGCTGGATATGCAGTGGAGGGTAACTGCAGGAGAAGGAACGCTCATGGGGGATTAGAGCGGAGGAGTATGTGGGTCCTCGGGGCCTGCTGGAGGGCAAGGGCCATGCTGGATTTGTGGTGGAGGGTAACTGCGGGAGAAGGAAAGCTAGTGGGGGAGTAGAGCAGAGGAGTATGTTGGTCCCCGGGGCCTGCTGGAGGTCAAGGTCCGTGCTAGATACGTGGTACAGGGTTAACTGCGGGGGGGGGGGTAATGTGGGTTCACGGGGCCTGCTGGAGGTCAAGGTCCATGCTGGATATGCGCTGGAGCGTAACTGCAAGAAAGGAAAGCTAGTGGGGGAGTAGAGCAGGGGAGTATGTGGGTCCCCAGGGCCTGCTGGAGGTCCAGGTCCATGCTAGATATGTGGCACAGGGTAACTGCAGGGGGGGGGTAATGTGGGTCCACGGGGCCTGCTGGAAGTCAAGGTCCATGCTAGACATGTGGTACAGGGTAACTGCAGGGGGAAGGGGGGGGGGGGTAATGTGGGTCCCCGGGGCCTGCTGGAGGTCAAGGTCCGTGCTAGATATGTGGTACAGGGTTAACTGCAGGAGGGGGGGGGGGGGGGGGTAATGTGGGTTCACGGGGCCTGCTGGAGGTCAAGGTCCATGCTGGATATGCGCTGGAGCGTAACTGCAAGAAAGGAAAGCTAGTGGGGGAGTAGAGCAGGGGAGTATGTGGGTCCCCAGGGCCTGCTGGAGGTCCAGGTCCATGCTAGATATGTGGCACAGGGTAACTGCAGGGGGGGGTAATGTGGGTCCACGGGGCCTGCTGGAAGTCAAGGTCCATGCTAGACATGTGGTACAGGGTAACTGCAGGGGGAAGGGGGGGGGGGGGTAATGTGGGTCCCCGGGGCCT
>NW_028182337.1:654091-655959 GCF_057382185.1 Mchenga conophoros
GGACCTTTTTCAGCTGTAAGGGAGGGAAGAGCAATGTGCGATGTAGGTCCCCGGGGCCTGCTGGAGGTCCAGGTCCATGCCCGATGTGAGTAGCAGCAGGGCCAGCGCGCCCAGGAGCACATCTTTTTCGACCGTAAAGGGAGACAGGAGGCCGACTCACTGCCTCGGCTAAATGGAGAGGGAATTTCAGCAGGGCCAGGGCACAGGCATGGACCTTTTTCAGCTGTAAGGGAGGCAAGAGCAAGGTGCGATGTAGGTCCCCGGGGCCTGTTGTCGTACCATAGGCACGAGTGGTGTGTGTGTGTGGCAAAGAGTTTCTGCGCAGTGTACCAGGGGCACGGGGAAAGGTTGTTGTACCATAGGCACGAGAAAAGTTGTCGTACCATAGGCACGAGAAAAGTTGTCGTACCATAGGTACGAGGAGTGTGTGTGTGGCAAAGTGCTACTGAGCGGTGTACCAGGGGCACGGCGAAAAGTTGTTGTACCATAGGCACGAGAAAAGTTGTTGTACCATAGGCACGAGAAAAGCTGTCGTACCAGGGGCACGGAGGAAAGTTGTTGTACCATAGGCACGAGAAAAGTTGTCGTACCATAGGCACGAGGAGAGTTTGTGTGGCAAAGTGCTACTGAGCGGTGTACCAGGGGCACGGCGAAAGGTTGTTGTACCATAGGCACGAGAAAAGTTGTTGTACCATAGGCACGAGAAAAGCTGTCGTACCAGGGGCACGGAGGAAAGTTGTTGTACCATAGGCACGAGAAAAGTTGTTGTACCATAGGCACGAGAAAAGCTGTCGTACCAGGGGCACGGAGGAAAGTTGTTGTACCATAGGCACGAGAAAAGTTGTCGTACCATAGGCACGAGGAGAGTTTGTGTGGCAAAGTGCTACTGAGCGGTGTACCAGGGGCACGGCGAAAGGTTGTTGTACCATAGGCACGAGAAAAGTTGTTGTACCATAGGCACGAGAAAAGCTGTCGTACCAGGGGCACGGAGGAAAGTTGTTGTACCATAGGCACGAGAAAAGTTGTTGTACCATAGGCACGAGAAAAGCTGTCGTACCAGGGGCACGGAGGAAAGTTGTTGTACCATAGGCACGAGAAAAGTTGTCGTACCATAGGCACGAGGAGAGTTTGTGTGGCAAAGTGCTACTGAGCGGTGTACCAGGGGCACGGCGAAAAGTTGTTGTACCATAGGCACGAGAAAAGTTGTCGTACCATAGGCACGAGAAAAGTTGTCGTACCATAGGTACGAGAAAAGTTGTCGTACCATAGGCACAAGCAGTGCGTGCGTGTGTGTGGCAAAGTGTTTCTGCGCAGTGTACCAGGGGCATGTTTGAATTTACATTCTGGAGTACCAGGGGCACGAGGATTTTGCCAGTGGTGTTTTGCTTTGTCAGTGGGAGGGGGCTTAAGTGTGGGTCCACGGGGCCTGCTGGAGGTCAAGGTCCATGCTGGATATGCGCTGGAGCGTAACTACAAGAAAGGTAAGCTAGTGGGGGACTAGAGCAGGGGAGGATGTGCGTCCCCGGGGCATGCTGGAGGTCAAGGGCCATGCTGGATATGCAGTGGAGGGTAACTGCAGGAGAAGGAACGCTCATGGGGGATTAGAGCGGAGGAGTATGTGGGTCCTCGGGGCCTGCTGGAGGGCAAGGGCCATGCTGGATTTGTGGTGGAGGGTAACTGCGGGAGAAGGAAAGCTAGTGGGGGAGTAGAGCAGAGGAGTATGTTGGTCCCCGGGGCCTGCTGGAGGTCAAGGTCCGTGCTAGATACGTGGTACAGGGTTAACTGCGGGGGGGGGGGTAATGTGGGTTCACGGGGCCTGCTGGAGGTCAAGGTCCATGCTGGATATGCGCTGGAGCGTAACTGCAAGA
>NW_028182337.1:658559-661059 GCF_057382185.1 Mchenga conophoros
GCTGGATATGCGCTGGAGGGTAACTGCAGGAGAAGGAAAGCTAGTGGGGGATTAGAGCAGGGGAGGATGTGCGTCCCCGGGGCCTGCTGGAGGTCAAGGTCCATGCTGGATATGCGCTGGAGCGTAACTACAAGAAAGGTAAGCTAGTGGGGGACTAGAGCAGGGGAGGATGTGCGTCCCCGGGGCCTGCTGGAGGTCCAGGTCCATGCCCGATGTGAGTAGCAGCAGGGCCAGCGCGCCCAGGAGCACATCTTTTTCGACCGTAAAGGGAGACAGGAGGCCGACTCACTGCCTCGGCTAAATGGAGAGGGAATTTCAGAAGGGCCAGGGCACAAGCATGGACCTTTTCAGCTGTAAGGGAGGCAAGAGCAAGGTGTGATGTAGGTCCCCGGGGCCTGCTGGAGGTCCAGGTCCATGCCCGATGTGAGTAGCAGCAGGGCCAGCGCGCCCAGGAGCACATCTTTTTCGACCGTAAAGGGAGACAGGAGGCCGACTCACTGCCTCGGCTAAATGGAGAGGGAATTTCAGAAGGGCCAGGTCACAAGCATGGACCTTTTCAGCTGTAAGGGAGGCAAGAGCAAGGTGTGATGTAGGTCCCCGGGGCCTACTGGAGGTCCAGGTCCATGCCCGATGTGAGTAGCAGCCGGCGCCAGCGCGTCCAGGAGCACATCTTTTTCGACCGTAAAGGGAGACAGGAGGCCGACTCACTGCCTCGGCTAAATGGAGAGGGAATTTCAGAAGGGCCAGGGCAAAAGCATGGACCTTTTCAGCTGTAAGGGAGGCAAGAGCAAGGTGTGATGTAGGTCCCCGGGGCCTACTGGAGGTCCAGGTCCATGCCCGATGTGAGTAGCAGCCGGCGCCAGCGCGTCCAGGAGCACATCTTTTTCGACCGTAAAGGGAGACAGGAGGCCGACTCACTGCCTCGGCTAAATGGAGAGGGAATTTCAGAAGGGCCAGGGCAAAAGCATGGACCTTTTCAGCTGTAAGGGAGGCAAGAGCAAGGTGTGATGTAGGTCCCCGGGGCCTGCTGGAGGTCCAGGTCCATGCCCGATGTGAGTAGCAGCAGGGCCAGCGCGCCCAGGAGCACATCTTTTTCGACCGTAAAGGGAGACAGGAGGCCGACTCACTGCCTCGGCTAAATGGAGAGGGAATTTCAGAAGGGCCAGGGCACAAGCATGGACCTTTTCAGCTGTAAGGGAGGCAAGAGCAAGGTGTGATGTAGGTCCCCGGGGCCTGCTGGAGGTCCAGGTCCATGCCCGATGTGAGTAGCAGCAGGGCCAGCGCGCCAAGGAGCACATCTTTTTCGACCGTAAAGGGAGACAGGAGGCCGACTCACTGCCTCGGCTAAATGGAGAGGGAATTTCAGCAGGGCCAGGGCACAGGCATGGACCTTTTTCAGCTGTAAGGGAGGCAAGAGCAAGGTGTGATGTAGGTCCCCGGGGCCTGCTGGAGGTCCAGGTCCATGCCCGATGTGAGTAGCAGCAGGGCCAGCGCGCCCAGGAGCACATCTTTTTCGACCGTAAAGGAGACAGGAGGCCGACTCTCTGCCTCGGCTAAATGGAGAGGGAATTTCAGAAGGGCCAGGGCACAAGCATGGACCTTTTTCAGCTGTAAGGGAGGGAAGAGCAATGTGCGATGTAGGTCCCCGGGGCCTGCTGGAGGTCCAGGTCCATGCCCGATGTGAGTAGCAGCAGGGCCAGCGCGCCCAGGAGCACATCTTTTTCGACCGTAAAGGAGACAGGAGGCCGACTCTCTGCCTCGGCTAAATGGAGAGGGAATTTCAGAAGGGCCAGGGCACAAGCATGGACCTTTTTCAGCTGTAAGGGAGGGAAGAGCAATGTGCGATGTAGGTCCCCGGGGCCTGCTGGAGGTCCAGGTCCATGCCCGATGTGAGTAGCAGCAGGGCCAGCGCGCCCAGGAGCACATCTTTTTCGACCGTAAAGGGAGACAGGAGGCCGACTCACTGCCTCGGCTAAATGGAGAGGGAATTTCAGCAGGGCCAGGGCACAGGCATGGACCTTTTTCAGCTGTAAGGGAGGCAAGAGCAAGGTGCGATGTAGGTCCCCGGGGCCTGTTGTCGTACCATAGGCACGAGTGGTGTGTGTGTGTGGCAAAGAGTTTCTGCGCAGTGTACCAGGGGCACGGGGAAAGGTTGTTGTACCATAGGCACGAGAAAAGTTGTCGTACCATAGGCACGAGAAAAGTTGTCGTACCATAGGTACGAGGAGTGTGGTGTGGCAAAGTGCTACTGAGCGGTGTACCAGGGGCACGGCGAAAAGTTGTTGTACCATAGGCACGAGAAAAGTTGTTGTACCATAGGCACGAGAAAAGCTGTCGTACCAGGGGCACGGAGGAAAGTTGTTGTACCATAGGCACGAGAAAAGTTGTCGTACCATAGGCACGAGGAGAGTTTGTGTGGCAAAGTGCTACTGAGCGGTGTACCAGGGGCACGGCGAAAGGTTGTTGTACCATAGGCACGAGAAAAGTTGTTGTACCATAG
>NW_028182337.1:673559-676059 GCF_057382185.1 Mchenga conophoros
CATGGACCTTTTTCAGCTGTAAGGGAGGCAAGAGCAAGGTGCGATGTAGGTCCCCGGGGCCTGTTGTCGTACCATAGGCACGAGTGGTGTGTGTGTGTGGCAAAGAGTTTCTGCGCAGTGTACCAGGGGCACGGGGAAAGGTTGTTGTACCATAGGCACGAGAAAAGTTGTCGTACCATAGGCACGAGAAAAGTTGTCGTACCATAGGTACGAGGAGTGTGTGTGTGGCAAAGTGCTACTGAGCGGTGTACCAGGGGCACGGCGAAAAGTTGTTGTACCATAGGCACGAGAAAAGTTGTTGTACCATAGGCACGAGAAAAGCTGTCGTACCAGGGGCACGGAGGAAAGTTGTTGTACCATAGGCACGAGAAAAGTTGTCGTACCATAGGCACGAGGAGAGTTTGTGTGGCAAAGTGCTACTGAGCGGTGTACCAGGGGCACGGCGAAAGGTTGTTGTACCATAGGCACGAGAAAAGTTGTTGTACCATAGGCACGAGAAAAGCTGTCGTACCAGGGGCACGGAGGAAAGTTGTTGTACCATAGGCACGAGAAAAGTTGTTGTACCATAGGCACGAGAAAAGCTGTCGTACCAGGGGCACGGAGGAAAGTTGTTGTACCATAGGCACGAGAAAAGTTGTCGTACCATAGGCACGAGGAGAGTTTGTGTGGCAAAGTGCTACTGAGCGGTGTACCAGGGGCACGGCGAAAGGTTGTTGTACCATAGGCACGAGAAAAGTTGTTGTACCATAGGCACGAGAAAAGCTGTCGTACCAGGGGCACGGAGGAAAGTTGTTGTACCATAGGCACGAGAAAAGTTGTTGTACCATAGGCACGAGAAAAGCTGTCGTACCAGGGGCACGGAGGAAAGTTGTTGTACCATAGGCACGAGAAAAGTTGTCGTACCATAGGCACGAGGAGAGTTTGTGTGGCAAAGTGCTACTGAGCGGTGTACCAGGGGCACGGCGAAAAGTTGTTGTACCATAGGCACGAGAAAAGTTGTCGTACCATAGGCACGAGAAAAGTTGTCGTACCATAGGTACGAGAAAAGTTGTCGTACCATAGGCACAAGCAGTGCGTGCGTGTGTGTGGCAAAGTGTTTCTGCGCAGTGTACCAGGGGCATGTTTGAATTTACATTCTGGAGTACCAGGGGCACGAGGATTTTGCCAGTGGTGTTTTGCTTTGTCAGTGGGAGGGGGCTTAAGTGTGGGTCCACGGGGCCTGCTGGAGGTCAAGGTCCATGCTGGATATGCGCTGGAGCGTAACTACAAGAAAGGTAAGCTAGTGGGGGACTAGAGCAGGGGAGGATGTGCGTCCCCGGGGCATGCTGGAGGTCAAGGGCCATGCTGGATATGCAGTGGAGGGTAACTGCAGGAGAAGGAACGCTCATGGGGGATTAGAGCGGAGGAGTATGTGGGTCCTCGGGGCCTGCTGGAGGGCAAGGGCCATGCTGGATTTGTGGTGGAGGGTAACTGCGGGAGAAGGAAAGCTAGTGGGGGAGTAGAGCAGAGGAGTATGTTGGTCCCCGGGGCCTGCTGGAGGTCAAGGTCCGTGCTAGATACGTGGTACAGGGTTAACTGCGGGGGGGGGGGTAATGTGGGTTCACGGGGCCTGCTGGAGGTCAAGGTCCATGCTGGATATGCGCTGGAGCGTAACTGCAAGAAAGGAAAGCTAGTGGGGGAGTAGAGCAGGGGAGTATGTGGGTCCCCAGGGCCTGCTGGAGGTCCAGGTCCATGCTAGATATGTGGCACAGGGTAACTGCAGGGGGGGGGTAATGTGGGTCCACGGGGCCTGCTGGAAGTCAAGGTCCATGCTAGACATGTGGTACAGGGTAACTGCAGGGGGAAGGGGGGGGGGGGTAATGTGGGTCCCCGGGGCCTGCTGGAGGTCAAGGTCCGTGCTAGATATGTGGTACAGGGTTAACTGCAGGAGGGGGGGGGGGGGGGGGTAATGTGGGTTCACGGGGCCTGCTGGAGGTCAAGGTCCATGCTGGATATGCGCTGGAGCGTAACTGCAAGAAAGGAAAGCTAGTGGGGGAGTAGAGCAGGGGAGTATGTGGGTCCCCAGGGCCTGCTGGAGGTCCAGGTCCATGCTAGATATGTGGCACAGGGTAACTGCAGGGGGGGGTAATGTGGGTCCACGGGGCCTGCTGGAAGTCAAGGTCCATGCTAGACATGTGGTACAGGGTAACTGCAGGGGGAAGGGGGGGGGGGGGTAATGTGGGTCCCCGGGGCCTGCTGGAGGTCAAGGTCCGTGCTAGATATGTGGTACGGGGTAACTGCGGTGGGGGGGGCGGATCTAATGGGGGACTAGATCAGGTGAGGATGTAATGGCCAGTTCGACAGCAGCACATCTTTTTCGACCGTAAGGGAGAGAGGAGGCCGACTCTCTGCCTCGGCCAAATGGAGAGAGATTTTCAGCAGGGCCAGTGCGCCAGGAGCACATCTTTTTCAACCGTGAGGGAGAGTGGAGGCCGACTCACCACCTCGGCCAGGGCCTTTT
>NW_028182337.1:686059-688559 GCF_057382185.1 Mchenga conophoros
AAGGAGACAGGAGGCCGACTCTCTGCCTCGGCTAAATGGAGAGGGAATTTCAGAAGGGCCAGGGCACAAGCATGGACCTTTTTCAGCTGTAAGGGAGGGAAGAGCAATGTGCGATGTAGGTCCCCGGGGCCTGCTGGAGGTCCAGGTCCATGCCCGATGTGAGTAGCAGCAGGGCCAGCGCGCCCAGGAGCACATCTTTTTCGACCGTAAAGGAGACAGGAGGCCGACTCTCTGCCTCGGCTAAATGGAGAGGGAATTTCAGAAGGGCCAGGGCACAAGCATGGACCTTTTTCAGCTGTAAGGGAGGGAAGAGCAATGTGCGATGTAGGTCCCCGGGGCCTGCTGGAGGTCCAGGTCCATGCCCGATGTGAGTAGCAGCAGGGCCAGCGCGCCCAGGAGCACATCTTTTTCGACCGTAAAGGGAGACAGGAGGCCGACTCACTGCCTCGGCTAAATGGAGAGGGAATTTCAGCAGGGCCAGGGCACAGGCATGGACCTTTTTCAGCTGTAAGGGAGGCAAGAGCAAGGTGCGATGTAGGTCCCCGGGGCCTGTTGTCGTACCATAGGCACGAGTGGTGTGTGTGTGTGGCAAAGAGTTTCTGCGCAGTGTACCAGGGGCACGGGGAAAGGTTGTTGTACCATAGGCACGAGAAAAGTTGTCGTACCATAGGCACGAGAAAAGTTGTCGTACCATAGGTACGAGGAGTGTGTGTGTGGCAAAGTGCTACTGAGCGGTGTACCAGGGGCACGGCGAAAAGTTGTTGTACCATAGGCACGAGAAAAGTTGTTGTACCATAGGCACGAGAAAAGCTGTCGTACCAGGGGCACGGAGGAAAGTTGTTGTACCATAGGCACGAGAAAAGTTGTCGTACCATAGGCACGAGGAGAGTTTGTGTGGCAAAGTGCTACTGAGCGGTGTACCAGGGGCACGGCGAAAGGTTGTTGTACCATAGGCACGAGAAAAGTTGTTGTACCATAGGCACGAGAAAAGCTGTCGTACCAGGGGCACGGAGGAAAGTTGTTGTACCATAGGCACGAGAAAAGTTGTTGTACCATAGGCACGAGAAAAGCTGTCGTACCAGGGGCACGGAGGAAAGTTGTTGTACCATAGGCACGAGAAAAGTTGTCGTACCATAGGCACGAGGAGAGTTTGTGTGGCAAAGTGCTACTGAGCGGTGTACCAGGGGCACGGCGAAAGGTTGTTGTACCATAGGCACGAGAAAAGTTGTTGTACCATAGGCACGAGAAAAGCTGTCGTACCAGGGGCACGGAGGAAAGTTGTTGTACCATAGGCACGAGAAAAGTTGTTGTACCATAGGCACGAGAAAAGCTGTCGTACCAGGGGCACGGAGGAAAGTTGTTGTACCATAGGCACGAGAAAAGTTGTCGTACCATAGGCACGAGGAGAGTTTGTGTGGCAAAGTGCTACTGAGCGGTGTACCAGGGGCACGGCGAAAAGTTGTTGTACCATAGGCACGAGAAAAGTTGTCGTACCATAGGCACGAGAAAAGTTGTCGTACCATAGGTACGAGAAAAGTTGTCGTACCATAGGCACAAGCAGTGCGTGCGTGTGTGTGGCAAAGTGTTTCTGCGCAGTGTACCAGGGGCATGTTTGAATTTACATTCTGGAGTACCAGGGGCACGAGGATTTTGCCAGTGGTGTTTTGCTTTGTCAGTGGGAGGGGGCTTAAGTGTGGGTCCACGGGGCCTGCTGGAGGTCAAGGTCCATGCTGGATATGCGCTGGAGCGTAACTACAAGAAAGGTAAGCTAGTGGGGGACTAGAGCAGGGGAGGATGTGCGTCCCCGGGGCATGCTGGAGGTCAAGGGCCATGCTGGATATGCAGTGGAGGGTAACTGCAGGAGAAGGAACGCTCATGGGGGATTAGAGCGGAGGAGTATGTGGGTCCTCGGGGCCTGCTGGAGGGCAAGGGCCATGCTGGATTTGTGGTGGAGGGTAACTGCGGGAGAAGGAAAGCTAGTGGGGGAGTAGAGCAGAGGAGTATGTTGGTCCCCGGGGCCTGCTGGAGGTCAAGGTCCGTGCTAGATACGTGGTACAGGGTTAACTGCGGGGGGGGGGGTAATGTGGGTTCACGGGGCCTGCTGGAGGTCAAGGTCCATGCTGGATATGCGCTGGAGCGTAACTGCAAGAAAGGAAAGCTAGTGGGGGAGTAGAGCAGGGGAGTATGTGGGTCCCCAGGGCCTGCTGGAGGTCCAGGTCCATGCTAGATATGTGGCACAGGGTAACTGCAGGGGGGGGGTAATGTGGGTCCACGGGGCCTGCTGGAAGTCAAGGTCCATGCTAGACATGTGGTACAGGGTAACTGCAGGGGGAAGGGGGGGGGGGGTAATGTGGGTCCCCGGGGCCTGCTGGAGGTCAAGGTCCGTGCTAGATATGTGGTACAGGGTTAACTGCAGGAGGGGGGGGGGGGGGGGGTAATGTGGGTTCACGGGGCCTGCTGGAGGTCAAGGTCCATGCTGGATATGCGCTGGAGCGTAACT
>NW_028182337.1:698559-700599 GCF_057382185.1 Mchenga conophoros
GTCCAGGTCCATGCCCGATGTGAGTAGCAGCAGGGCCAGCGCGCCCAGGAGCACATCTTTTTCGACCGTAAAGGGAGACAGGAGGCCGACTCACTGCCTCGGCTAAATGGAGAGGGAATTTCAGAAGGGCCAGGGCACAAGCATGGACCTTTTCAGCTGTAAGGGAGGCAAGAGCAAGGTGTGATGTAGGTCCCCGGGGCCTGCTGGAGGTCCAGGTCCATGCCCGATGTGAGTAGCAGCAGGGCCAGCGCGCCAAGGAGCACATCTTTTTCGACCGTAAAGGGAGACAGGAGGCCGACTCACTGCCTCGGCTAAATGGAGAGGGAATTTCAGCAGGGCCAGGGCACAGGCATGGACCTTTTTCAGCTGTAAGGGAGGCAAGAGCAAGGTGTGATGTAGGTCCCCGGGGCCTGCTGGAGGTCCAGGTCCATGCCCGATGTGAGTAGCAGCAGGGCCAGCGCGCCCAGGAGCACATCTTTTTCGACCGTAAAGGAGACAGGAGGCCGACTCTCTGCCTCGGCTAAATGGAGAGGGAATTTCAGAAGGGCCAGGGCACAAGCATGGACCTTTTTCAGCTGTAAGGGAGGGAAGAGCAATGTGCGATGTAGGTCCCCGGGGCCTGCTGGAGGTCCAGGTCCATGCCCGATGTGAGTAGCAGCAGGGCCAGCGCGCCCAGGAGCACATCTTTTTCGACCGTAAAGGAGACAGGAGGCCGACTCTCTGCCTCGGCTAAATGGAGAGGGAATTTCAGAAGGGCCAGGGCACAAGCATGGACCTTTTTCAGCTGTAAGGGAGGGAAGAGCAATGTGCGATGTAGGTCCCCGGGGCCTGCTGGAGGTCCAGGTCCATGCCCGATGTGAGTAGCAGCAGGGCCAGCGCGCCCAGGAGCACATCTTTTTCGACCGTAAAGGGAGACAGGAGGCCGACTCACTGCCTCGGCTAAATGGAGAGGGAATTTCAGCAGGGCCAGGGCACAGGCATGGACCTTTTTCAGCTGTAAGGGAGGCAAGAGCAAGGTGCGATGTAGGTCCCCGGGGCCTGTTGTCGTACCATAGGCACGAGTGGTGTGTGTGTGTGGCAAAGAGTTTCTGCGCAGTGTACCAGGGGCACGGGGAAAGGTTGTTGTACCATAGGCACGAGAAAAGTTGTCGTACCATAGGCACGAGAAAAGTTGTCGTACCATAGGTACGAGGAGTGTGTGTGTGGCAAAGTGCTACTGAGCGGTGTACCAGGGGCACGGCGAAAAGTTGTTGTACCATAGGCACGAGAAAAGTTGTTGTACCATAGGCACGAGAAAAGCTGTCGTACCAGGGGCACGGAGGAAAGTTGTTGTACCATAGGCACGAGAAAAGTTGTCGTACCATAGGCACGAGGAGAGTTTGTGTGGCAAAGTGCTACTGAGCGGTGTACCAGGGGCACGGCGAAAGGTTGTTGTACCATAGGCACGAGAAAAGTTGTTGTACCATAGGCACGAGAAAAGCTGTCGTACCAGGGGCACGGAGGAAAGTTGTTGTACCATAGGCACGAGAAAAGTTGTTGTACCATAGGCACGAGAAAAGCTGTCGTACCAGGGGCACGGAGGAAAGTTGTTGTACCATAGGCACGAGAAAAGTTGTCGTACCATAGGCACGAGGAGAGTTTGTGTGGCAAAGTGCTACTGAGCGGTGTACCAGGGGCACGGCGAAAGGTTGTTGTACCATAGGCACGAGAAAAGTTGTTGTACCATAGGCACGAGAAAAGCTGTCGTACCAGGGGCACGGAGGAAAGTTGTTGTACCATAGGCACGAGAAAAGTTGTTGTACCATAGGCACGAGAAAAGCTGTCGTACCAGGGGCACGGAGGAAAGTTGTTGTACCATAGGCACGAGAAAAGTTGTCGTACCATAGGCACGAGGAGAGTTTGTGTGGCAAAGTGCTACTGAGCGGTGTACCAGGGGCACGGCGAAAAGTTGTTGTACCATAGGCACGAGAAAAGTTGTCGTACCATAGGCACGAGAAAAGTTGTCGTACCATAGGTACGAGAAAAGTTGTCGTACCATAG
>NW_028182337.1:703199-705699 GCF_057382185.1 Mchenga conophoros
ATTACCCCCCCCCCCCCCCTCCTGCAGTTAACCCTGTACCACATATCTAGCACGGACCTTGACCTCCAGCAGGCCCCGGGGACCCACATTACCCCCCCCCCCTTCCCCCTGCAGTTACCCTGTACCACATGTCTAGCATGGACCTTGACTTCCAGCAGGCCCCGTGGACCCACATTACCCCCCCCCTGCAGTTACCCTGTGCCACATATCTAGCATGGACCTGGACCTCCAGCAGGCCCTGGGGACCCACATACTCCCCTGCTCTACTCCCCCACTAGCTTTCCTTTCTTGCAGTTACGCTCCAGCGCATATCCAGCATGGACCTTGACCTCCAGCAGGCCCCGTGAACCCACATTACCCCCCCCCCCGCAGTTAACCCTGTACCACGTATCTAGCACGGACCTTGACCTCCAGCAGGCCCGGGGACCAACATACTCCTCTGCTCTACTCCCCCACTAGCTTTCCTTCTCCCGCAGTTACCCTCCACCACAAATCCAGCATGGCCCTTGCCCTCCAGCAGGCCCCGAGGACCCACATACTCCTCCGCTCTAATCCCCCATGAGCGTTCCTTCTCCTGCAGTTACCCTCCACTGCATATCCAGCATGGCCCTTGACCTCCAGCATGCCCCGGGGACGCACATCCTCCCCTGCTCTAGTCCCCCACTAGCTTACCTTTCTTGTAGTTACGCTCCAGCGCATATCCAGCATGGACCTTGACCTCCAGCAGGCCCCGTGGACCCACACTTAAGCCCCCTCCCACTGACAAAGCAAAACACCACTGGCAAAATCCTCGTGCCCCTGGTACTCCAGAATGTAAATTCAAACATGCCCCTGGTACACTGCGCAGAAACACTTTGCCACACACACGCACGCACTGCTTGTGCCTATGGTACGACAACTTTTCTCGTACCTATGGTACGACAACTTTTCTCGTGCCTATGGTACGACAACTTTTTCTCGTGCCTATGGTACAACAACTTTTCGCCGTGCCCCTGGTACACCGCTCAGTAGCACTTTGCCACACAAACTCTCCTCGTGCCTATGGTACGACAACTTTTCTCGTGCCTATGGTACAACAACTTTCCTCCGTGCCCCTGGTACGACAGCTTTTCTCGTGCCTATGGTACAACAACTTTTCTCGTGCCTATGGTACAACAACTTTCCTCCGTGCCCCTGGTACGACAGCTTTTCTCGTGCCTATGGTACAACAACTTTTCTCGTGCCTATGGTACAACAACCTTTCGCCGTGCCCCTGGTACACCGCTCAGTAGCACTTTGCCACACAAACTCTCCTCGTGCCTATGGTACGACAACTTTTCTCGTGCCTATGGTACAACAACTTTCCTCCGTGCCCCTGGTACGACAGCTTTTCTCGTGCCTATGGTACAACAACTTTTCTCGTGCCTATGGTACAACAACTTTCCTCCGTGCCCCTGGTACGACAGCTTTTCTCGTGCCTATGGTACAACAACTTTTCTCGTGCCTATGGTACAACAACCTTTCGCCGTGCCCCTGGTACACCGCTCAGTAGCACTTTGCCACACAAACTCTCCTCGTGCCTATGGTACGACAACTTTTCTCGTGCCTATGGTACAACAACTTTCCTCCGTGCCCCTGGTACGACAGCTTTTCTCGTGCCTATGGTACAACAACTTTTCTCGTGCCTATGGTACAACAACTTTTCGCCGTGCCCCTGGTACACCGCTCAGTAGCACTTTGCCACACACACACTCCTCGTACCTATGGTACGACAACTTTTCTCGTGCCTATGGTACGACAACTTTTCTCGTGCCTATGGTACAACAACCTTTCCCCGTGCCCCTGGTACACTGCGCAGAAACTCTTTGCCACACACACACACCACTCGTGCCTATGGTACGACAACAGGCCCCGGGGACCTACATCGCACCTTGCTCTTGCCTCCCTTACAGCTGAAAAAGGTCCATGCCTGTGCCCTGGCCCTGCTGAAATTCCCTCTCCATTTAGCCGAGGCAGTGAGTCGGCCTCCTGTCTCCCTTTACGGTCGAAAAAGATGTGCTCCTGGGCGCGCTGGCCCTGCTGCTACTCACATCGGGCATGGACCTGGACCTCCAGCAGGCCCCGGGGACCTACATCGCACATTGCTCTTCCCTCCCTTACAGCTGAAAAAGGTCCATGCTTGTGCCCTGCCCTTCTGAAATTCCCTCTCCATTTAGCCGAGGCAGAGAGTCGGCCTCCTGTCTCCTTTACGGTCGAAAAAGATGTGCTCCTGGGCGCGCTGGCCCTGCTGCTACTCACATCGGGCATGGGACCTGGACCTCCAGCAGGCCCCGGGGACCTACATCGCACATTGCTCTTCCCTCCCTTACAGCTGAAAAAGGTCCATGCTTGTGCCCTGGCCCTTCTGAAATTCCCTCTCCATTTAGCCGAGGCAGAGAGTCGGCCTCCTGTCTCCTTTACGGTCGAAAAAGATGTGCTCCTGGGCGCGCTGGCCCTGCTGCTACTCACATCGGGCATGGAC
>NW_028182337.1:715699-718199 GCF_057382185.1 Mchenga conophoros
CTGGCGCACTGGCCCTGCTGAAAATCTCTCTCCATTTGGCCGAGGCAGAGAGTCGGCCTCCTCTCTCCCTTACGGTCGAAAAAGATGTGCTGCTGTCGAACTGGCCATTACATCCTCACCTGATCTAGTCCCCCATTAGATCCGCCCCCCCCACCGCAGTTACCCCGTACCACATATCTAGCACGGACCTTGACCTCCAGCAGGCCCCGGGGACCCACATTACCCCCCCCCCCCCTTCCCCCTGCAGTTACCCTGTACCACATGTCTAGCATGGACCTTGACTTCCAGCAGGCCCCGTGGACCCACATTACCCCCCCCTGCAGTTACCCTGTGCCACATATCTAGCATGGACCTGGACCTCCAGCAGGCCCTGGGGACCCACATACTCCCCTGCTCTACTCCCCCACTAGCTTTCCTTTCTTGCAGTTACGCTCCAGCGCATATCCAGCATGGACCTTGACCTCCAGCAGGCCCCGTGAACCCACATTACCCCCCCCCCCCCCCCCCTCCTGCAGTTAACCCTGTACCACATATCTAGCACGGACCTTGACCTCCAGCAGGCCCCGGGGACCCACATTACCCCCCCCCCCCTTCCCCCTGCAGTTACCCTGTACCACATGTCTAGCATGGACCTTGACTTCCAGCAGGCCCCGTGGACCCACATTACCCCCCCCTGCAGTTACCCTGTGCCACATATCTAGCATGGACCTGGACCTCCAGCAGGCCCTGGGGACCCACATACTCCCCTGCTCTACTCCCCCACTAGCTTTCCTTTCTTGCAGTTACGCTCCAGCGCATATCCAGCATGGACCTTGACCTCCAGCAGGCCCCGTGAACCCACATTACCCCCCCCCCCGCAGTTAACCCTGTACCACGTATCTAGCACGGACCTTGACCTCCAGCAGGCCCGGGGACCAACATACTCCTCTGCTCTACTCCCCCACTAGCTTTCCTTCTCCCGCAGTTACCCTCCACCACAAATCCAGCATGGCCCTTGCCCTCCAGCAGGCCCCGAGGACCCACATACTCCTCCGCTCTAATCCCCCATGAGCGTTCCTTCTCCTGCAGTTACCCTCCACTGCATATCCAGCATGGCCCTTGACCTCCAGCATGCCCCGGGGACGCACATCCTCCCCTGCTCTAGTCCCCCACTAGCTTACCTTTCTTGTAGTTACGCTCCAGCGCATATCCAGCATGGACCTTGACCTCCAGCAGGCCCCGTGGACCCACACTTAAGCCCCCTCCCACTGACAAAGCAAAACACCACTGGCAAAATCCTCGTGCCCCTGGTACTCCAGAATGTAAATTCAAACATGCCCCTGGTACACTGCGCAGAAACACTTTGCCACACACACGCACGCACTGCTTGTGCCTATGGTACGACAACTTTTCTCGTACCTATGGTACGACAACTTTTCTCGTGCCTATGGTACGACAACTTTTCTCGTGCCTATGGTACAACAACTTTTCGCCGTGCCCCTGGTACACCGCTCAGTAGCACTTTGCCACACAAACTCTCCTCGTGCCTATGGTACGACAACTTTTCTCGTGCCTATGGTACAACAACTTTCCTCCGTGCCCCTGGTACGACAGCTTTTCTCGTGCCTATGGTACAACAACTTTTCTCGTGCCTATGGTACAACAACTTTCCTCCGTGCCCCTGGTACGACAGCTTTTCTCGTGCCTATGGTACAACAACTTTTCTCGTGCCTATGGTACAACAACCTTTCGCCGTGCCCCTGGTACACCGCTCAGTAGCACTTTGCCACACAAACTCTCCTCGTGCCTATGGTACGACAACTTTTCTCGTGCCTATGGTACAACAACTTTCCTCCGTGCCCCTGGTACGACAGCTTTTCTCGTGCCTATGGTACAACAACTTTTCTCGTGCCTATGGTACAACAACTTTCCTCCGTGCCCCTGGTACGACAGCTTTTCTCGTGCCTATGGTACAACAACTTTTCTCGTGCCTATGGTACAACAACCTTTCGCCGTGCCCCTGGTACACCGCTCAGTAGCACTTTGCCACACAAACTCTCCTCGTGCCTATGGTACGACAACTTTTCTCGTGCCTATGGTACAACAACTTTCCTCCGTGCCCCTGGTACGACAGCTTTTCTCGTGCCTATGGTACAACAACTTTTCTCGTGCCTATGGTACAACAACTTTTCGCCGTGCCCCTGGTACACCGCTCAGTAGCACTTTGCCACACACACACTCCTCGTACCTATGGTACGACAACTTTTCTCGTGCCTATGGTACGACAACTTTTCTCGTGCCTATGGTACAACAACCTTTCCCCGTGCCCCTGGTACACTGCGCAGAAACTCTTTGCCACACACACACACCACTCGTGCCTATGGTACGACAACAGGCCCCGGGGACCTACATCGCACCTTGCTCTTGCCTCCCTTACAGCTGAAAAAGGTCCATGCCTGTGCCCTGGCCCTGCTGAAATTCCCTCTCCATTTAGCCGAGGCAGTGAGTCGGCCTCCTGTCT
>NW_028182337.1:751750-754250 GCF_057382185.1 Mchenga conophoros
TGCCCTGGCCGAGGTGGTGAGTCGGCCTCCACTCTCCTCACGGTTGAAAAAGATGTGCTCCTGGCGCACTGGCCCTGCTGAAAATCTCTCTCCATTTGGCCGAGGCAGAGAGTCGGCCTCCTCTCTCCCTTACGGTCGAAAAAGATGTGCTGCTGTCGAACTGGCCATTACATCCTCACCTGATCTAGTCCCCCATTAGATCCGCCCCCCCCACCGCAGTTACCCCGTACCACATATCTAGCACGGACCTTGACCTCCAGCAGGCCCCGGGGACCCACATTACCCCCCCCCCCCCTTCCCCCTGCAGTTACCCTGTACCACATGTCTAGCATGGACCTTGACTTCCAGCAGGCCCCGTGGACCCACATTACCCCCCCTGCAGTTACCCTGTGCCACATATCTAGCATGGACCGGACCTCCAGCAGGCCCTGGGGACCCACATACTCCCCTGCTCTACTCCCCCACTAGCTTTCCTTTCTTGCAGTTACGCTCCAGCGCATATCCAGCATGGACCTTGACCTCCAGCAGGCCCCGTGAACCCACATTACCCCCCCCCCCCCCCCCCCCTCCTGCAGTTAACCCTGTACCACATATCTAGCACGGACCTTGACCTCCAGCAGGCCCCGGGGACCCACATTACCCCCCCCCCCCTTCCCCCTGCAGTTACCCTGTACCACATGTCTAGCATGGACCTTGACTTCCAGCAGGCCCCGTGGACCCACATTACCCCCCCCCTGCAGTTACCCTGTGCCACATATCTAGCATGGACCTGGACCTCCAGCAGGCCCTGGGGACCCACATACTCCCCTGCTCTACTCCCCCACTAGCTTTCCTTTCTTGCAGTTACGCTCCAGCGCATATCCAGCATGGACCTTGACCTCCAGCAGGCCCCGTGAACCCACATTACCCCCCCCCCCGCAGTTAACCCTGTACCACGTATCTAGCACGGACCTTGACCTCCAGCAGGCCCCGGGGACCAACATACTCCTCTGCTCTACTCCCCCACTAGCTTTCCTTCTCCCGCAGTTACCCTCCACCACAAATCCAGCATGCCCTTGCCCTCCAGCAGGCCCCGAGGACCCACATACTCCTCCGCTCTAATCCCCCATGAGCGTTCCTTCTCCTGCAGTTACCCTCCACTGCATATCCAGCATGGCCCTTGACCTCCAGCATGCCCCGGGACGCACATCCTCCCCTGCTCTAGTCCCCCACTAGCTTACCTTTCTTGTAGTTACGCTCCAGCGCATATCCAGCATGGACCTTGACCTCCAGCAGGCCCCGTGGACCCACACTTAAGCCCCCTCCCACTGACAAAGCAAAACACCACTGGCAAAATCCTCGTGCCCCTGGTACTCCAGAATGTAAATTCAAACATGCCCCTGGTACACTGCGCAGAAACACTTTGCCACACACACGCACGCACTGCTTGTGCCTATGGTACGACAACTTTTCTCGTACCTATGGTACGACAACTTTTCTCGTGCCTATGGTACGACAACTTTTCTCGTGCCTATGGTACAACAACTTTTCGCCGTGCCCCTGGTACACCGCTCAGTAGCACTTTGCCACACAAACTCTCCTCGTGCCTATGGTACGACAACTTTTCTCGTGCCTATGGTACAACAACTTTCCTCCGTGCCCCTGGTACGACAGCTTTTCTCGTGCCTATGGTACAACAACTTTTCTCGTGCCTATGGTACAACAACTTTCCTCCGTGCCCCTGGTACGACAGCTTTTCTCGTGCCTATGGTACAACAACTTTTCTCGTGCCTATGGTACAACAACCTTTCGCCGTGCCCCTGGTACACCGCTCAGTAGCACTTTGCCACACAAACTCTCCTCGTGCCTATGGTACGACAACTTTTCTCGTGCCTATGGTACAACAACTTTCCTCCGTGCCCCTGGTACGACAGCTTTTCTCGTGCCTATGGTACAACAACTTTTCTCGTGCCTATGGTACAACAACTTTTCGCCGTGCCCCTGGTACACCGCTCAGTAGCACTTTGCCACACACACACTCCTCGTACCTATGGTACGACAACTTTTCTCGTGCCTATGGTACGACAACTTTTCTCGTGCCTATGGTACAACAACTTTTCGCCGTGCCCCTGGTACACCGCTCAGTAGCACTTTGCCACACAAACTCTCCTCGTGCCTATGGTACGACAACTTTTCTCGTGCCTATGGTACAACAACTTTCCTCCGTGCCCCTGGTACGACAGCTTTTCTCGTGCCTATGGTACAACAACTTTTCTCGTGCCTATGGTACAACAACTTTTCGCCGTGCCCCTGGTACACCGCTCAGTAGCACTTTGCCACACACACACTCCTCGTACCTATGGTACGACAACTTTTCTCGTGCCTATGGTACGACAACTTTTCTCGTGCCTATGGTACAACAACCTTTCCCCGTGCCCCTGGTACACTGCGCAGAAACTCTTTGCCACACACACACACCACTCGTGCCTATGGTACGACAACAGGCCCCGGGGACCTACAT
>NW_028182337.1:818426-820926 GCF_057382185.1 Mchenga conophoros
AGGCCCCGTGGACCCACATTACCCACCCCTGCAGTTACCCTGTGCCACATATCTAGCATGGACCTGGACCTCCAGCCCCTGGGGACCCACATACTCCCCTGCTCTACTCCCCCACTAGCTTTCCTTTCTTGCAGTTACGCTCCAGCGCATATCCAGCATGGACCTTGACCTCCAGCAGGCCCCGTGAACCCACATTACCCCCCCCCCCCCCCCCTCCTGCAGTTAACCCTGTACCACATATCTAGCACGGACCTTGACCTCCAGCAGGCCCCGGGGACCCACATTACCCCCCCCCCCCTTCCCCCTGCAGTTACCCTGTACCACATGTCTAGCATGGACCTTGACTTCCAGCAGGCCCCGTGGACCCACATTACCCCCCCCCTGCAGTTACCCTGTGCCACATATCTAGCATGGACCTGGACCTCCAGCAGGCCCTGGGGACCCACATACTCCCCTGCTCTACTCCCCCACTAGCTTTCCTTTCTTGCAGTTACGCTCCAGCGCATATCCAGCATGGACCTTGACCTCCAGCAGGCCCCGTGAACCCACATTACCCCCCCCCCCGCAGTTAACCCTGTACCACGTATCTAGCACGGACCTTGACCTCCAGCAGGCCCCGGGGACCAACATACTCCTCTGCTCTACTCCCCCACTAGCTTTCCTTCTCCCGCAGTTACCCTCCACCACAAATCCAGCATGGCCCTTGCCCTCCAGCAGGCCCCGAGGACCCACATACTCCTCCGCTCTAATCCCCCATGAGCGTTCCTTCTCCTGCAGTTACCCTCCACTGCATATCCAGCATGGCCCTTGACCTCCAGCATGCCCCGGGGACGCACATCCTCCCCTGCTCTAGTCCCCCACTAGCTTACCTTTCTTGTAGTTACGCTCCAGCGCATATCCAGCATGGACCTTGACCTCCAGCAGGCCCCGTGGACCCACACTTAAGCCCCCTCCCACTGACAAAGCAAAACACCACTGGCAAAATCCTCGTGCCCCTGGTACTCCAGAATGTAAATTCAAACATGCCCCTGGTACACTGCGCAGAAACACTTTGCCACACACACGCACGCACTGCTTGTGCCTATGGTACGACAACTTTTCTCGTACCTATGGTACGACAACTTTTCTCGTGCCTATGGTACGACAACTTTTCTCGTGCCTATGGTACAACAACTTTTCGCCGTGCCCCTGGTACACCGCTCAGTAGCACTTTGCCACACAAACTCTCCTCGTGCCTATGGTACGACAACTTTTCTCGTGCCTATGGTACAACAACTTTCCTCCGTGCCCCTGGTACGACAGCTTTTCTCGTGCCTATGGTACAACAACTTTTCTCGTGCCTATGGTACAACAACTTTCCTCCGTGCCCCTGGTACGACAGCTTTTCTCGTGCCTATGGTACAACAACTTTTCTCGTGCCTATGGTACAACAACCTTTCGCCGTGCCCCTGGTACACCGCTCAGTAGCACTTTGCCACACAAACTCTCCTCGTGCCTATGGTACGACAACTTTTCTCGTGCCTATGGTACAACAACTTTCCTCCGTGCCCCTGGTACGACAGCTTTTCTCGTGCCTATGGTACAACAACTTTTCTCGTGCCTATGGTACAACAACTTTTCGCCGTGCCCCTGGTACACCGCTCAGTAGCACTTTGCCACACACACACTCCTCGTACCTATGGTACGACAACTTTTCTCGTGCCTATGGTACGACAACTTTTCTCGTGCCTATGGTACAACAACTTTTCGCCGTGCCCCTGGTACACCGCTCAGTAGCACTTTGCCACACAAACTCTCCTCGTGCCTATGGTACGACAACTTTTCTCGTGCCTATGGTACAACAACTTTCCTCCGTGCCCCTGGTACGACAGCTTTTCTCGTGCCTATGGTACAACAACTTTTCTCGTGCCTATGGTACAACAACTTTTCGCCGTGCCCCTGGTACACCGCTCAGTAGCACTTTGCCACACACACACTCCTCGTACCTATGGTACGACAACTTTTCTCGTGCCTATGGTACGACAACTTTTCTCGTGCCTATGGTACAACAACCTTTCCCCGTGCCCCTGGTACACTGCGCAGAAACTCTTTGCCACACACACACACCACTCGTGCCTATGGTACGACAACAGGCCCCGGGGACCTACATCGCACCTTGCTCTTGCCTCCCTTACAGCTGAAAAAGGTCCATGCCTGTGCCCTGGCCCTGCTGAAATTCCCTCTCCATTTAGCCGAGGCAGTGAGTCGGCCTCCTGTCTCCCTTTACGGTCGAAAAAGATGTGCTCCTGGGCGCGCTGGCCCTGCTGCTACTCACATCGGGCATGGACCTGGACCTCCAGCAGGCCCCGGGGACCTACATCGCACATTGCTCTTCCCTCCCTTACAGCTGAAAAAGGTCCATGCTTGTGCCCTGGCCCTTCTGAAATTCCCTCTCCATTTAGCCGAGGCAGAGAGTCGGCCTCCTGTCTCCTTTACGGTCGAAAAAGATGTGCTCCTGGGC
>NW_028182337.1:844388-846888 GCF_057382185.1 Mchenga conophoros
CATGAGCGTTCCTTCTCCTGCAGTTACCCTCCACTGCATATCCAGCATGGCCCTTGACCTCCAGCATGCCCCGGGGACGCACATCCTCCCCTGCTCTAGTCCCCCACTAGCTTACCTTTCTTGTAGTTACGCTCCAGCGCATATCCAGCATGGACCTTGACCTCCAGCAGGCCCCGTGGACCCACACTTAAGCCCCCTCCCACTGACAAAGCAAAACACCACTGGCAAAATCCTCGTGCCCCTGGTACTCCAGAATGTAAATTCAAACATGCCCCTGGTACACTGCGCAGAAACACTTTGCCACACACACGCACGCACTGCTTGTGCCTATGGTACGACAACTTTTCTCGTACCTATGGTACGACAACTTTTCTCGTGCCTATGGTACGACAACTTTTCTCGTGCCTATGGTACAACAACTTTTCGCCGTGCCCCTGGTACACCGCTCAGTAGCACTTTGCCACACAAACTCTCCTCGTGCCTATGGTACGACAACTTTTCTCGTGCCTATGGTACAACAACTTTCCTCCGTGCCCCTGGTACGACAGCTTTTCTCGTGCCTATGGTACAACAACTTTTCTCGTGCCTATGGTACAACAACTTTCCTCCGTGCCCCTGGTACGACAGCTTTTCTCGTGCCTATGGTACAACAACTTTTCTCGTGCCTATGGTACAACAACCTTTCGCCGTGCCCCTGGTACACCGCTCAGTAGCACTTTGCCACACAAACTCTCCTCGTGCCTATGGTACGACAACTTTTCTCGTGCCTATGGTACAACAACTTTCCTCCGTGCCCCTGGTACGACAGCTTTTCTCGTGCCTATGGTACAACAACTTTTCTCGTGCCTATGGTACAACAACTTTCCTCCGTGCCCCTGGTACGACAGCTTTTCTCGTGCCTATGGTACAACAACTTTTCTCGTGCCTATGGTACAACAACCTTTCGCCGTGCCCCTGGTACACCGCTCAGTAGCACTTTGCCACACAAACTCTCCTCGTGCCTATGGTACGACAACTTTTCTCGTGCCTATGGTACAACAACTTTCCTCCGTGCCCCTGGTACGACAGCTTTTCTCGTGCCTATGGTACAACAACTTTTCTCGTGCCTATGGTACAACAACTTTTCGCCGTGCCCCTGGTACACCGCTCAGTAGCACTTTGCCACACACACACTCCTCGTACCTATGGTACGACAACTTTTCTCGTGCCTATGGTACGACAACTTTTCTCGTGCCTATGGTACAACAACCTTTCCCCGTGCCCCTGGTACACTGCGCAGAAACTCTTTGCCACACACACACACCACTCGTGCCTATGGTACGACAACAGGCCCCGGGGACCTACATCGCACCTTGCTCTTGCCTCCCTTACAGCTGAAAAAGGTCCATGCCTGTGCCCTGGCCCTGCTGAAATTCCCTCTCCATTTAGCCGAGGCAGTGAGTCGGCCTCCTGTCTCCCTTTACGGTCGAAAAAGATGTGCTCCTGGGCGCGCTGGCCCTGCTGCTACTCACATCGGGCATGGACCTGGACCTCCAGCAGGCCCCGGGGACCTACATCGCACATTGCTCTTCCCTCCCTTACAGCTGAAAAAGGTCCATGCTTGTGCCCTGGCCCTTCTGAAATTCCCTCTCCATTTAGCCGAGGCAGAGAGTCGGCCTCCTGTCTCCTTTACGGTCGAAAAAGATGTGCTCCTGGGCGCGCTGGCCCTGCTGCTACTCACATCGGGCATGGACCTGGACCTCCAGCAGGCCCCGGGGACCTACATCGCACATTGCTCTTCCCTCCCTTACAGCTGAAAAAGGTCCATGCTTGTGCCCTGGCCCTTCTGAAATTCCCTCTCCATTTAGCCGAGGCAGAGAGTCGGCCTCCTGTCTCCTTTACGGTCGAAAAAGATGTGCTCCTGGGCGCGCTGGCCCTGCTGCTACTCACATCGGGCATGGACCTGGACCTCCAGCAGGCCCCGGGGACCTACATCACACCTTGCTCTTGCCTCCCTTACAGCTGAAAAAGGTCCATGCCTGTGCCCTGGCCCTGCTGAAATTCCCTCTCCATTTAGCCGAGGCAGTGAGTCGGCCTCCTGTCTCCCTTTACGGTCGAAAAAGATGTGCTCCTTGGCGCGCTGGCCCTGCTGCTACTCACATCGGGCATGGACCTGGACCTCCAGCAGGCCCCGGGGACCTACATCACACCTTGCTCTTGCCTCCCTTACAGCTGAAAAGGTCCATGCTTGTGCCCTGGCCCTTCTGAAATTCCCTCTCCATTTAGCCGAGGCAGTGAGTCGGCCTCCTGTCTCCCTTTACGGTCGAAAAAGATGTGCTCCTGGGCGCGCTGGCCCTGCTGCTACTCACATCGGGCATGGACCTGGACCTCCAGCAGGCCCCGGGGACCTACATCACACCTTGCTCTTGCCTCCCTTACAGCTGAAAAGGTCCATGCTTTTGCCCTGGCCCTTCTGAAATTCCCTCTCCATTTAGCCGAGGCAGTGAGTCGGCCTCCTGTC
>NW_028182337.1:856888-859388 GCF_057382185.1 Mchenga conophoros
AGGCCCCGGGGACCCACATTACCCCCCCCCCCCTTCCCCCTGCAGTTACCCTGTACCACATGTCTAGCATGGACCTTGACTTCCAGCAGGCCCCGTGGACCCACATTACCCCCCCCCTGCAGTTACCCTGTGCCACATATCTAGCATGGACCTGGACCTCCAGCAGGCCCTGGGGACCCACATACTCCCCTGCTCTACTCCCCCACTAGCTTTCCTTTCTTGCAGTTACGCTCCAGCGCATATCCAGCATGGACCTTGACCTCCAGCAGGCCCCGTGAACCCACATTACCCCCCCCCCCGCAGTTAACCCTGTACCACGTATCTAGCACGGACCTTGACCTCCAGCAGGCCCCGGGGACCAACATACTCCTCTGCTCTACTCCCCCACTAGCTTTCCTTCTCCCGCAGTTACCCTCCACCACAAATCCAGCATGGCCCTTGCCCTCCAGCAGGCCCCGAGGACCCACATACTCCTCCGCTCTAATCCCCCATGAGCGTTCCTTCTCCTGCAGTTACCCTCCACTGCATATCCAGCATGGCCCTTGACCTCCAGCATGCCCCGGGGACGCACATCCTCCCCTGCTCTAGTCCCCCACTAGCTTACCTTTCTTGTAGTTACGCTCCAGCGCATATCCAGCATGGACCTTGACCTCCAGCAGGCCCCGTGGACCCACACTTAAGCCCCCTCCCACTGACAAAGCAAAACACCACTGGCAAAATCCTCGTGCCCCTGGTACTCCAGAATGTAAATTCAAACATGCCCCTGGTACACTGCGCAGAAACACTTTGCCACACACACGCACGCACTGCTTGTGCCTATGGTACGACAACTTTTCTCGTACCTATGGTACGACAACTTTTCTCGTGCCTATGGTACGACAACTTTTCTCGTGCCTATGGTACAACAACTTTTCGCCGTGCCCCTGGTACACCGCTCAGTAGCACTTTGCCACACAAACTCTCCTCGTGCCTATGGTACGACAACTTTTCTCGTGCCTATGGTACAACAACTTTCCTCCGTGCCCCTGGTACGACAGCTTTTCTCGTGCCTATGGTACAACAACTTTTCTCGTGCCTATGGTACAACAACTTTCCTCCGTGCCCCTGGTACGACAGCTTTTCTCGTGCCTATGGTACAACAACTTTTCTCGTGCCTATGGTACAACAACCTTTCGCCGTGCCCCTGGTACACCGCTCAGTAGCACTTTGCCACACAAACTCTCCTCGTGCCTATGGTACGACAACTTTTCTCGTGCCTATGGTACAACAACTTTCCTCCGTGCCCCTGGTACGACAGCTTTTCTCGTGCCTATGGTACAACAACTTTTCTCGTGCCTATGGTACAACAACTTTCCTCCGTGCCCCTGGTACGACAGCTTTTCTCGTGCCTATGGTACAACAACTTTTCTCGTGCCTATGGTACAACAACCTTTCGCCGTGCCCCTGGTACACCGCTCAGTAGCACTTTGCCACACAAACTCTCCTCGTGCCTATGGTACGACAACTTTTCTCGTGCCTATGGTACAACAACTTTCCTCCGTGCCCCTGGTACGACAGCTTTTCTCGTGCCTATGGTACAACAACTTTTCTCGTGCCTATGGTACAACAACTTTTCGCCGTGCCCCTGGTACACCGCTCAGTAGCACTTTGCCACACACACACTCCTCGTACCTATGGTACGACAACTTTTCTCGTGCCTATGGTACGACAACTTTTCTCGTGCCTATGGTACAACAACCTTTCCCCGTGCCCCTGGTACACTGCGCAGAAACTCTTTGCCACACACACACCACTCGTGCCTATGGTACGACAACAGGCCCCGGGGACCTACATCGCACCTTGCTCTTGCCTCCCTTACAGCTGAAAAAGGTCCATGCCTGTGCCCTGGCCCTGCTGAAATTCCCTCTCCATTTAGCCGAGGCAGTGAGTCGGCCTCCTGTCTCCCTTTACGGTCGAAAAAGATGTGCTCCTGGGCGCGCTGGCCCTGCTGCTACTCACATCGGGCATGGACCTGGACCTCCAGCAGGCCCCGGGGACCTACATCGCACATTGCTCTTCCCTCCCTTACAGCTGAAAAAGGTCCATGCTTGTGCCCTGGCCCTTCTGAAATTCCCTCTCCATTTAGCCGAGGCAGAGAGTCGGCCTCCTGTCTCCTTTACGGTCGAAAAAGATGTGCTCCTGGGCGCGCTGGCCCTGCTGCTACTCACATCGGGCATGGACCTGGACCTCCAGCAGGCCCCGGGGACCTACATCGCACATTGCTCTTCCCTCCCTTACAGCTGAAAAAGGTCCATGCTTGTGCCCTGGCCCTTCTGAAATTCCCTCTCCATTTAGCCGAGGCAGAGAGTCGGCCTCCTGTCTCCTTTACGGTCGAAAAAGATGTGCTCCTGGGCGCGCTGGCCCTGCTGCTACTCACATCGGGCATGGACCTGGACCTCCAGCAGGCCCCGGGGACCTACATCACACCTTGCTCTTGCCTCCCTTACAGCTGAAAAAGGTC
>NW_028182337.1:873380-875880 GCF_057382185.1 Mchenga conophoros
GATCCGCCCCCCCCACCGCAGTTACCCCGTACCACATATCTAGCACGGACCTTGACCTCCAGCAGGCCCCGGGGACCCACATTACCCCCCCCCCCCCCTTCCCCCTGCAGTTACCCTGTACCACATGTCTAGCATGGACCTTGACTTCCAGCAGGCCCCGTGGACCCACATTACCCCCCCTGCAGTTACCCTGTGCCACATATCTAGCATGGACCTGGACCTCCAGCAGGCCCTGGGGACCCACATACTCCCCTGCTCTACTCCCCCACTAGCTTTCCTTTCTTGCAGTTACGCTCCAGCGCATATCCAGCATGGACCTTGACCTCCAGCAGGCCCCGTGAACCCACATTACCCCCCCCCCCCCCCCCCTCCTGCAGTTAACCCTGTACCACATATCTAGCACGGACCTTGACCTCCAGCAGGCCCCGGGGACCCACATTACCCCCCCCCCCCTTCCCCCTGCAGTTACCCTGTACCACATGTCTAGCATGGACCTTGACTTCCAGCAGGCCCCGTGGACCCACATTACCCCCCCCTGCAGTTACCCTGTGCCACATATCTAGCATGGACCTGGACCTCCAGCAGGCCCTGGGGACCCACATACTCCCCTGCTCTACTCCCCCACTAGCTTTCCTTTCTTGCAGTTACGCTCCAGCGCATATCCAGCATGGACCTTGACCTCCAGCAGGCCCCGTGAACCCACATTACCCCCCCCCCCCGCAGTTAACCCTGTACCACGTATCTAGCACGGACCTTGACCTCCAGCAGGCCCCGGGGACCAACATACTCCTCTGCTCTACTCCCCCACTAGCTTTCCTTCTCCCGCAGTTACCCTCCACCACAAATCCAGCATGGCCCTTGCCCTCCAGCAGGCCCCGAGGACCCACATACTCCTCCGCTCTAATCCCCCATGAGCGTTCCTTCTCCTGCAGTTACCCTCCACTGCATATCCAGCATGGCCCTTGACCTCCAGCATGCCCCGGGGACGCACATCCTCCCCTGCTCTAGTCCCCCACTAGCTTACCTTTCTTGTAGTTACGCTCCAGCGCATATCCAGCATGGACCTTGACCTCCAGCAGGCCCCGTGGACCCACACTTAAGCCCCTCCCACTGACAAAGCAAAACACCACTGGCAAAATCCTCGTGCCCCTGGTACTCCAGAATGTAAATTCAAACATGCCCCTGGTACACTGCGCAGAAACACTTTGCCACACACACGCACGCACTGCTTGTGCCTATGGTACGACAACTTTTCTCGTACCTATGGTACGACAACTTTTCTCGTGCCTATGGTACGACAACTTTTCTCGTGCCTATGGTACAACAACTTTTCGCCGTGCCCCTGGTACACCGCTCAGTAGCACTTTGCCACACAAACTCTCCTCGTGCCTATGGTACGACAACTTTTCTCGTGCCTATGGTACAACAACTTTCCTCCGTGCCCCTGGTACGACAGCTTTTCTCGTGCCTATGGTACAACAACTTTTCTCGTGCCTATGGTACAACAACTTTCCTCCGTGCCCCTGGTACGACAGCTTTTCTCGTGCCTATGGTACAACAACTTTTCTCGTGCCTATGGTACAACAACCTTTCGCCGTGCCCCTGGTACACCGCTCAGTAGCACTTTGCCACACAAACTCTCCTCGTGCCTATGGTACGACAACTTTTCTCGTGCCTATGGTACAACAACTTTCCTCCGTGCCCCTGGTACGACAGCTTTTCTCGTGCCTATGGTACAACAACTTTTCTCGTGCCTATGGTACAACAACTTTCCTCCGTGCCCCTGGTACGACAGCTTTTCTCGTGCCTATGGTACAACAACTTTTCTCGTGCCTATGGTACAACAACCTTTCGCCGTGCCCCTGGTACACCGCTCAGTAGCACTTTGCCACACAAACTCTCCTCGTGCCTATGGTACGACAACTTTTCTCGTGCCTATGGTACAACAACTTTCCTCCGTGCCCCTGGTACGACAGCTTTTCTCGTGCCTATGGTACAACAACTTTTCTCGTGCCTATGGTACAACAACTTTTCGCCGTGCCCCTGGTACACCGCTCAGTAGCACTTTGCCACACACACACTCCTCGTACCTATGGTACGACAACTTTTCTCGTGCCTATGGTACGACAACTTTTCTCGTGCCTATGGTACAACAACCTTTCCCCGTGCCCCTGGTACACTGCGCAGAAACTCTTTGCCACACACACACACCACTCGTGCCTATGGTACGACAACAGGCCCCGGGGACCTACATCGCACCTTGCTCTTGCCTCCCTTACAGCTGAAAAAGGTCCATGCCTGTGCCCTGGCCCTGCTGAAATTCCCTCTCCATTTAGCCGAGGCAGTGAGTCGGCCTCCTGTCTCCCTTTACGGTCGAAAAAGATGTGCTCCTGGGCGCGCTGGCCCTGCTGCTACTCACATCGGGCATGGACCTGGACCTCCAGCAGGCCCCGGGGACCTACATCGCACATTGCTCTTCCCTCCCTTACAGCTGAAAAAG
>NW_028182337.1:885880-888380 GCF_057382185.1 Mchenga conophoros
CACCCGTCTCCCATAAATGACGGAGGGCACCTTTGCTACTCATTACCCTTAGACTGCTCAACTGGAGAGGGGAGAAAAAAAGGCCCTGGCCGAGGTGGTGAGTCGGCCTCCACTCTCCCTCACGGTTGAAAAAGATGTGCTCCTGGCGCACTGGCCCTGCTGAAAATCTCTCTCCATTTGGCCGAGGCAGAGAGTCGGCCTCCTCTCTCCCTTACGGTCGAAAAAGATGTGCTGCTGTCGAACTGGCCATTACATCCTCACCTGATCTAGTCCCCCATTAGATCCGCCCCCCCCACCGCAGTTACCCCGTACCACATATCTAGCACGGACCTTGACCTCCAGCAGGCCCCGGGGACCCACATTACCCCCCCCCCCCCTTCCCCCTGCAGTTACCCTGTACCACATGTCTAGCATGGACCTTGACTTCCAGCAGGCCCCGTGGACCCACATTACCCCCCCCTGCAGTTACCCTGTGCCACATATCTAGCATGGACCTGGACCTCCAGCAGGCCCTGGGGACCCACATACTCCCCTGCTCTACTCCCCCACTAGCTTTCCTTTCTTGCAGTTACGCTCCAGCGCATATCCAGCATGGACCTTGACCTCCAGCAGGCCCCGTGAACCCACATTACCCCCCCCCCCCCCCCCTCCTGCAGTTAACCCTGTACCACATATCTAGCACGGACCTTGACCTCCAGCAGGCCCCGGGGACCCACATTACCCCCCCCCCCCTTCCCCCTGCAGTTACCCTGTACCACATGTCTAGCATGGACCTTGACTTCCAGCAGGCCCCGTGGACCCACATTACCCCCCCCCTGCAGTTACCCTGTGCCACATATCTAGCATGGACCTGGACCTCCAGCAGGCCCTGGGGACCCACATACTCCCCTGCTCTACTCCCCCACTAGCTTTCCTTTCTTGCAGTTACGCTCCAGCGCATATCCAGCATGGACCTTGACCTCCAGCAGGCCCCGTGAACCCACATTACCCCCCCCCCCGCAGTTAACCCTGTACCACGTATCTAGCACGGACCTTGACCTCCAGCAGGCCCCGGGGACCAACATACTCCTCTGCTCTACTCCCCCACTAGCTTTCCTTCTCCCGCAGTTACCCTCCACCACAAATCCAGCATGGCCCTTGCCCTCCAGCAGGCCCCGAGGACCCACATACTCCTCCGCTCTAATCCCCCATGAGCTTTCCTTCTCCTGCAGTTACCCTCCACTGCATATCCAGCATGGCCCTTGACCTCCAGCATGCCCCGGGGACGCACATCCTCCCCTGCTCTAGTCCCCCACTAGCTTACCTTTCTTGTAGTTACGCTCCAGCGCATATCCAGCATGGACCTTGACCTCCAGCAGGCCCCGTGGACCCACACTTAAGCCCCCTCCCACTGACAAAGCAAAACACCACTGGCAAAATCCTCGTGCCCCTGGTACTCCAGAATGTAAATTCAAACATGCCCCTGGTACACTGCGCAGAAACACTTTGCCACACACACGCACGCACTGCTTGTGCCTATGGTACGACAACTTTTCTCGTACCTATGGTACGACAACTTTTCTCGTGCCTATGGTACGACAACTTTTCTCGTGCCTATGGTACAACAACTTTTCGCCGTGCCCCTGGTACACCGCTCAGTAGCACTTTGCCACACAAACTCTCCTCGTGCCTATGGTACGACAACTTTTCTCGTGCCTATGGTACAACAACTTTCCTCCGTGCCCCTGGTACGACAGCTTTTCTCGTGCCTATGGTACAACAACTTTTCTCGTGCCTATGGTACAACAACTTTCCTCCGTGCCCCTGGTACGACAGCTTTTCTCGTGCCTATGGTACAACAACTTTTCTCGTGCCTATGGTACAACAACCTTTCGCCGTGCCCCTGGTACACCGCTCAGTAGCACTTTGCCACACAAACTCTCCTCGTGCCTATGGTACGACAACTTTTCTCGTGCCTATGGTACAACAACTTTCCTCCGTGCCCCTGGTACGACAGCTTTTCTCGTGCCTATGGTACAACAGCTTTTCTCGTGCCTATGGTACAACAACTTTTCTCGTGCCTATGGTACAACAACTTTTCGCCGTGCCCCTGGTACACCGCTCAGTAGCACTTTGCCACACACACACTCCTCGTACCTATGGTACGACAACTTTTCTCGTGCCTATGGTACGACAACTTTTCTCGTGCCTATGGTACAACAACCTTTCCCCGTGCCCCTGGTACACTGCGCAGAAACTCTTTGCCACACACACACACCACTCGTGCCTATGGTACGACAACAGGCCCCGGGGACCTACATCGCACCTTGCTCTTGCCTCCCTTACAGCTGAAAAAGGTCCATGCCTGTGCCCTGGCCCTGCTGAAATTCCCTCTCCATTTAGCCGAGGCAGTGAGTCGGCCTCCTGTCTCCCTTTACGGTCGAAAAAGATGTGCTCCTGGGCGCGCTGGCCCTGCTGCTACTCACATCGGGCATGGACCTGGACCTCCAGCAGGCCCCGG
>NW_028182337.1:898380-902440 GCF_057382185.1 Mchenga conophoros
TACGCTCCAGCGCATATCCAGCATGGACCTTGACCTCCAGCAGGCCCCGTGGACCCACACTTAAGCCCCCTCCCACTGACAAAGCAAAACACCACTGGCAAAATCCTCGTGCCCCTGGTACTCCAGAATGTAAATTCAAACATGCCCCTGGTACACTGCGCAGAAACACTTTGCCACACACACGCACGCACTGCTTGTGCCTATGGTACGACAACTTTTCTCGTACCTATGGTACGACAACTTTTCTCGTGCCTATGGTACGACAACTTTTCTCGTGCCTATGGTACAACAACTTTTCGCCGTGCCCCTGGTACACCGCTCAGTAGCACTTTGCCACACAAACTCTCCTCGTGCCTATGGTACGACAACTTTTCTCGTGCCTATGGTACAACAACTTTCCTCCGTGCCCCTGGTACGACAGCTTTTCTCGTGCCTATGGTACAACAACTTTTCTCGTGCCTATGGTACAACAACTTTCCTCCGTGCCCCTGGTACGACAGCTTTTCTCGTGCCTATGGTACAACAACTTTTCTCGTGCCTATGGTACAACAACCTTTCGCCGTGCCCCTGGTACACCGCTCAGTAGCACTTTGCCACACAAACTCTCCTCGTGCCTATGGTACGACAACTTTTCTCGTGCCTATGGTACAACAACTTTCCTCCGTGCCCCTGGTACGACAGCTTTTCTCGTGCCTATGGTACAACAACTTTTCTCGTGCCTATGGTACAACAACTTTCCTCCGTGCCCCTGGTACGACAGCTTTTCTCGTGCCTATGGTACAACAACTTTTCTCGTGCCTATGGTACAACAACCTTTCGCCGTGCCCCTGGTACACCGCTCAGTAGCACTTTGCCACACAAACTCTCCTCGTGCCTATGGTACGACAACTTTTCTCGTGCCTATGGTACAACAACTTTCCTCCGTGCCCCTGGTACGACAGCTTTTCTCGTGCCTATGGTACAACAACTTTTCTCGTGCCTATGGTACAACAACTTTTCGCCGTGCCCCTGGTACACCGCTCAGTAGCACTTTGCCACACACACACTCCTCGTACCTATGGTACGACAACTTTTCTCGTGCCTATGGTACGACAACTTTTCTCGTGCCTATGGTACAACAACCTTTCCCCGTGCCCCTGGTACACTGCGCAGAAACTCTTTGCCACACACACACACCACTCGTGCCTATGGTACGACAACAGGCCCCGGGGACCTACATCGCACCTTGCTCTTGCCTCCCTTACAGCTGAAAAAGGTCCATGCCTGTGCCCTGGCCCTGCTGAAATTCCCTCTCCATTTAGCCGAGGCAGTGAGTCGGCCTCCTGTCTCCCTTTACGGTCGAAAAAGATGTGCTCCTGGGCGCGCTGGCCCTGCTGCTACTCACATCGGGCATGGACCTGGACCTCCAGCAGGCCCCGGGGACCTACATCGCACATTGCTCTTCCCTCCCTTACAGCTGAAAAAGGTCCATGCTTGTGCCCTGGCCCTTCTGAAATTCCCTCTCCATTTAGCCGAGGCAGAGAGTCGGCCTCCTGTCTCCTTTACGGTCGAAAAAGATGTGCTCCTGGGCGCGCTGGCCCTGCTGCTACTCACATCGGGCATGGACCTGGACCTCCAGCAGGCCCCGGGGACCTACATCGCACATTGCTCTTCCCTCCCTTACAGCTGAAAAAGGTCCATGCTTGTGCCCTGGCCCTTCTGAAATTCCCTCTCCATTTAGCCGAGGCAGAGAGTCGGCCTCCTGTCTCCTTTACGGTCGAAAAAGATGTGCTCCTGGGCGCGCTGGCCCTGCTGCTACTCACATCGGGCATGGACCTGGACCTCCAGCAGGCCCCGGGGACCTACATCACACCTTGCTCTTGCCTCCCTTACAGCTGAAAAAGGTCCATGCCTGTGCCCTGGCCCTGCTGAAATTCCCTCTCCATTTAGCCGAGGCAGTGAGTCGGCCTCCTGTCTCCCTTTACGGTCGAAAAAGATGTGCTCCTTGGCGCGCTGGCCCTGCTGCTACTCACATCGGGCATGGACCTGGACCTCCAGCAGGCCCCGGGGACCTACATCACACCTTGCTCTTGCCTCCCTTACAGCTGAAAAGGTCCATGCTTGTGCCCTGGCCCTTCTGAAATTCCCTCTCCATTTAGCCGAGGCAGTGAGTCGGCCTCCTGTCTCCCTTTACGGTCGAAAAAGATGTGCTCCTGGGCGCGCTGGCCCTGCTGCTACTCACATCGGGCATGGACCTGGACCTCCAGCAGGCCCCGGGGACCTACATCACACCTTGCTCTTGCCTCCCTTACAGCTGAAAAGGTCCATGCTTTTGCCCTGGCCCTTCTGAAATTCCCTCTCCATTTAGCCGAGGCAGTGAGTCGGCCTCCTGTCTCCCTTTACGGTCGAAAAAGATGTGCTCCTGGACGCGCTGGCGCCGGCTGCTACTCACATCGGGCATGGACCTGGACCTCCAGTAGGCCCCGGGGACCTACATCACACCTTGCTCTTGCCTCCCTTACAGCTGAAAAGGTCCATGCTTTTGCCCTGGCCCTTCTGAAATTCCCTCTCCATTTAGCCGAGGCAGTGAGTCGGCCTCCTGTCTCCCTTTACGGTCGAAAAAGATGTGCTCCTGGACGCGCTGGCGCCGGCTGCTACTCACATCGGGCATGGACCTGGACCTCCAGTAGGCCCCGGGGACCTACATCACACCTTGCTCTTGCCTCCCTTACAGCTGAAAAGGTCCATGCTTGTGACCTGGCCCTTCTGAAATTCCCTCTCCATTTAGCCGAGGCAGTGAGTCGGCCTCCTGTCTCCCTTTACGGTCGAAAAAGATGTGCTCCTGGGCGCGCTGGCCCTGCTGCTACTCACATCGGGCATGGACCTGGACCTCCAGCAGGCCCCGGGGACCTACATCACACCTTGCTCTTGCCTCCCTTACAGCTGAAAAGGTCCATGCTTGTGCCCTGGCCCTTCTGAAATTCCCTCTCCATTTAGCCGAGGCAGTGAGTCGGCCTCCTGTCTCCCTTTACGGTCGAAAAAGATGTGCTCCTGGGCGCGCTGGCCCTGCTGCTACTCACATCGGGCATGGACCTGGACCTCCAGCAGGCCCCGGGGACGCACATCCTCCCCTGCTCTAGTCCCCCACTAGCTTACCTTTCTTGTAGTTACGCTCCAGCGCATATCCAGCATGGACCTTGACCTCCAGCAGGCCCCGGGGACGCACATCCTCCCCTGCTCTAATCCCCCACTAGCTTTCCTTCTCCTGCAGTTACCCTCCAGCGCATATCCAGCATGGACCTTGACCTCCAGCATGCCCCGTGGACCCACACTTAAGCCCCCTCCCACTGACAAAGCAAAACACCACGGCAAAATCCTCGTGCCCCTGGTACTCCAGAATGTAAATTCAAACATGCCCCTGGTACACTGCGCAGAAACACTTTGCCACACACACGCACACACTGCTCGTGCCTATGCTACGATAACTTTTCTCGTGCCTATGGTACGACAACTTTTCTCCGTGCCCCTGGTACGCCGCTCAGAAACACTTTGCCACACACACACTCCTCGTGCCTATGGTACGACAACTTTTCTCCGTGCCCCTGGTACACCGCTCAGAAACACTAAGCCACACACACACACTCCTCGTGCCTATGGTACGACACATTTTCTCGTGCCCCTGGTACACCGCTCAGAAACACTTTGCCACACACACACACACTCCTCGTGCCTATGGTACGACAACTTTTCTCGTGCCCCTGGTACGACGACTTTTCTCCGTGCCCCTGGTACACTGCGCAGAAAAACCTTGCCACACACAGACACACACACACTGCTCGTGCCTATGGTACGACACATTTTCTTCGTGCCCCTGGTACACCGCTCAGAAACACTTTGCCACACACACACTCCTCGTGCCTATGGTAGGACAACTTTTCTCCGTGCCCCTGGTACACGGCCCACACTCGGCCACGCTTGCTTGTCCACACACTCCCCGCGCACTGCCCCTGGTACTCCAGCAGAGTAGACGCCCGCTGTTGTGGCTGTGGCGGGCCCACGTGCCGATGGTACTCATCTCTCT
>NW_028182337.1:902540-905040 GCF_057382185.1 Mchenga conophoros
CTGCTCAACTGGAGAGGGGAGAAAAAAAGGCCCTGGCCGAGGTGGTGAGTCGGCCTCCACTCTCCCTCACGGTTGAAAAAGATGTGCTCCTGGCGCACTGGCCCTGCTGAAAATCTCTCTCCATTTGGCCGAGGCAGAGAGTCGGCCTCCTCTCTCCCTTACGGTCGAAAAAGATGTGCTGCTGTCGAACTGGCCATTACATCCTCACCTGATCTAGTCCCCCATTAGATCCGCCCCCCCCACCGCAGTTACCCCGTACCACATATCTAGCACGGACCTTGACCTCCAGCAGGCCCCGGGGACCCACATTACCCCCCCCCCCCCTTCCCCCTGCAGTTACCCTGTACCACATGTCTAGCATGGACCTTGACTTCCAGCAGGCCCCGTGGACCCACATTACCCCCCCCTGCAGTTACCCTGTGCCACATATCTAGCATGGACCTGGACCTCCAGCAGGCCCTGGGGACCCACATACTCCCCTGCTCTACTCCCCCACTAGCTTTCCTTTCTTGCAGTTACGCTCCAGCGCATATCCAGCATGGACCTTGACCTCCAGCAGGCCCCGTGAACCCACATTACCCCCCCCCCCCCCCCCTCCTGCAGTTAACCCTGTACCACATATCTAGCACGGACCTTGACCTCCAGCAGGCCCCGGGGACCCACATTACCCCCCCCCCCCTTCCCCCTGCAGTTACCCTGTACCACATGTCTAGCATGGACCTTGACTTCCAGCAGGCCCCGTGGACCCACATTACCCCCCCCCTGCAGTTACCCTGTGCCACATATCTAGCATGGACCTGGACCTCCAGCAGGCCCTGGGGACCCACATACTCCCCTGCTCTACTCCCCCACTAGCTTTCCTTTCTTGCAGTTACGCTCCAGCGCATATCCAGCATGGACCTTGACCTCCAGCAGGCCCCGTGAACCCACATTACCCCCCCCCCGCAGTTAACCCTGTACCACGTATCTAGCACGGACCTTGACCTCCAGCAGGCCCCGGGGACCAACATACTCCTCTGCTCTACTCCCCCACTAGCTTTCCTTCTCCCGCAGTTACCCTCCACCACAAATCCAGCATGGCCCTTGCCCTCCAGCAGGCCCCGAGGACCCACATACTCCTCCGCTCTAATCCCCCATGAGCGTTCCTTCTCCTGCAGTTACCCTCCACTGCATATCCAGCATGGCCCTTGACCTCCAGCATGCCCCGGGGACGCACATCCTCCCCTGCTCTAGTCCCCCACTAGCTTACCTTTCTTGTAGTTACGCTCCAGCGCATATCCAGCATGGACCTTGACCTCCAGCAGGCCCCGTGGACCCACACTTAAGCCCCCTCCCACTGACAAAGCAAAACACCACTGGCAAAATCCTCGTGCCCCTGGTACTCCAGAATGTAAATTCAAACATGCCCCTGGTACACTGCGCAGAAACACTTTGCCACACACACGCACGCACTGCTTGTGCCTATGGTACGACAACTTTTCTCGTACCTATGGTACGACAACTTTTCTCGTGCCTATGGTACGACAACTTTTCTCGTGCCTATGGTACAACAACTTTTCGCCGTGCCCCTGGTACACCGCTCAGTAGCACTTTGCCACACAAACTCTCCTCGTGCCTATGGTACGACAACTTTTCTCGTGCCTATGGTACAACAACTTTCCTCCGTGCCCCTGGTACGACAGCTTTTCTCGTGCCTATGGTACAACAACTTTTCTCGTGCCTATGGTACAACAACTTTCCTCCGTGCCCCTGGTACGACAGCTTTTCTCGTGCCTATGGTACAACAACTTTTCTCGTGCCTATGGTACAACAACCTTTCGCCGTGCCCCTGGTACACCGCTCAGTAGCACTTTGCCACACAAACTCTCCTCGTGCCTATGGTACGACAACTTTTCTCGTGCCTATGGTACAACAACTTTCCTCCGTGCCCCTGGTACGACAGCTTTTCTCGTGCCTATGGTACAACAACTTTTCTCGTGCCTATGGTACAACAACTTTCCTCCGTGCCCCTGGTACGACAGCTTTTCTCGTGCCTATGGTACAACAACTTTTCTCGTGCCTATGGTACAACAACCTTTCGCCGTGCCCCTGGTACACCGCTCAGTAGCACTTTGCCACACAAACTCTCCTCGTGCCTATGGTACGACAACTTTTCTCGTGCCTATGGTACAACAACTTTCCTCCGTGCCCCTGGTACGACAGCTTTTCTCGTGCCTATGGTACAACAACTTTTCTCGTGCCTATGGTACAACAACTTTTCGCCGTGCCCCTGGTACACCGCTCAGTAGCACTTTGCCACACACACACTCCTCGTACCTATGGTACGACAACTTTTCTCGTGCCTATGGTACGACAACTTTTCTCGTGCCTATGGTACAACAACCTTTCCCCGTGCCCCTGGTACACTGCGCAGAAACTCTTTGCCACACACACACACCACTCGTGCCTATGGTACGACAACAGGCCCCGGGGACCTACATCGCACCTTGCTCTTGCCTCC
>NW_028182337.1:915040-917540 GCF_057382185.1 Mchenga conophoros
TGCCCTCCAGCAGGCCCCGAGGACCCACATACTCCTCCGCTCTAATCCCCCATGAGCGTTCCTTCTCCTGCAGTTACCCTCCACTGCATATCCAGCATGGCCCTTGACCTCCAGCATGCCCCGGGGACGCACATCCTCCCCTGCTCTAGTCCCCCACTAGCTTACCTTTCTTGTAGTTACGCTCCAGCGCATATCCAGCATGGACCTTGACCTCCAGCAGGCCCCGTGGACCCACACTTAAGCCCCCTCCCACTGACAAAGCAAAACACCACTGGCAAAATCCTCGTGCCCCTGGTACTCCAGAATGTAAATTCAAACATGCCCCTGGTACACTGCGCAGAAACACTTTGCCACACACACGCCCGCACTGCTTGTGCCTATGGTACGACAACTTTTCTCGTACCTATGGTACGACAACTTTTCTCGTGCCTATGGTACGACAACTTTTCTCGTGCCTATGGTACAACAACTTTTCGCCGTGCCCCTGGTACACCGCTCAGTAGCACTTTGCCACACAAACTCTCCTCGTGCCTATGGTACGACAACTTTTCTCGTGCCTATGGTACAACAACTTTCCTCCGTGCCCCTGGTACGACAGCTTTTCTCGTGCCTATGGTACAACAACTTTTCTCGTGCCTATGGTACAACAACTTTCCTCCGTGCCCCTGGTACGACAGCTTTTCTCGTGCCTATGGTACAACAACTTTTCTCGTGCCTATGGTACAACAACCTTTCGCCGTGCCCCTGGTACACCGCTCAGTAGCACTTTGCCACACAAACTCTCCTCGTGCCTATGGTACGACAACTTTTCTCGTGCCTATGGTACAACAACTTTCCTCCGTGCCCCTGGTACGACAGCTTTTCTCGTGCCTATGGTACAACAACTTTTCTCGTGCCTATGGTACAACAACTTTCCTCCGTGCCCCTGGTACGACAGCTTTTCTCGTGCCTATGGTACAACAACTTTTCTCGTGCCTATGGTACAACAACCTTTCGCCGTGCCCCTGGTACACCGCTCAGTAGCACTTTGCCACACAAACTCTCCTCGTGCCTATGGTACGACAACTTTTCTCGTGCCTATGGTACAACAACTTTCCTCCGTGCCCCTGGTACGACAGCTTTTCTCGTGCCTATGGTACAACAACTTTTCTCGTGCCTATGGTACAACAACTTTTCGCCGTGCCCCTGGTACACCGCTCAGTAGCACTTTGCCACACACACACTCCTCGTACCTATGGTACGACAACTTTTCTCGTGCCTATGGTACGACAACTTTTCTCGTGCCTATGGTACAACAACCTTTCCCCGTGCCCCTGGTACACTGCGCAGAAACTCTTTGCCACACACACACACCACTCGTGCCTATGGTACGACAACAGGCCCCGGGGACCTACATCGCACCTTGCTCTTGCCTCCCTTACAGCTGAAAAAGGTCCATGCCTGTGCCCTGGCCCTGCTGAAATTCCCTCTCCATTTAGCCGAGGCAGTGAGTCGGCCTCCTGTCTCCCTTTACGGTCGAAAAAGATGTGCTCCTGGGCGCGCTGGCCCTGCTGCTACTCACATCGGGCATGGACCTGGACCTCCAGCAGGCCCCGGGGACCTACATCGCACATTGCTCTTCCCTCCCTTACAGCTGAAAAAGGTCCATGCTTGTGCCCTGGCCCTTCTGAAATTCCCTCTCCATTTAGCCGAGGCAGAGAGTCGGCCTCCTGTCTCCTTTACGGTCGAAAAAGATGTGCTCCTGGGCGCGCTGGCCCTGCTGCTACTCACATCGGGCATGGACCTGGACCTCCAGCAGGCCCCGGGGACCTACATCGCACATTGCTCTTCCCTCCCTTACAGCTGAAAAAGGTCCATGCTTGTGCCCTGGCCCTTCTGAAATTCCCTCTCCATTTAGCCGAGGCAGAGAGTCGGCCTCCTGTCTCCTTTACGGTCGAAAAAGATGTGCTCCTGGGCGCGCTGGCCCTGCTGCTACTCACATCGGGCATGGACCTGGACCTCCAGCAGGCCCCGGGGACCTACATCACACCTTGCTCTTGCCTCCCTTACAGCTGAAAAAGGTCCATGCCTGTGCCCTGGCCCTGCTGAAATTCCCTCTCCATTTAGCCGAGGCAGTGAGTCGGCCTCCTGTCTCCCTTTACGGTCGAAAAAGATGTGCTCCTTGGCGCGCTGGCCCTGCTGCTACTCACATCGGGCATGGACCTGGACCTCCAGCAGGCCCCGGGGACCTACATCACACCTTGCTCTTGCCTCCCTTACAGCTGAAAAGGTCCATGCTTGTGCCCTGGCCCTTCTGAAATTCCCTCTCCATTTAGCCGAGGCAGTGAGTCGGCCTCCTGTCTCCCTTTACGGTCGAAAAAGATGTGCTCCTGGGCGCGCTGGCCCTGCTGCTACTCACATCGGGCATGGACCTGGACCTCCAGCAGGCCCCGGGGACCTACATCACACCTTGCTCTTGCCTCCCTTACAGCTGAAAAGGTCCATGCTTTTGCCCTGGCCC
>NW_028182337.1:927540-932546 GCF_057382185.1 Mchenga conophoros
TCCTGCAGTTAACCCTGTACCACATATCTAGCACGGACCTTGACCTCCAGCAGGCCCCGGGGACCCACATTACCCCCCCCCCCCTTCCCCCTGCAGTTACCCTGTACCACATGTCTAGCATGGACCTTGACTTCCAGCAGGCCCCGTGGACCCACATTACCCCCCCCCTGCAGTTACCCTGTGCCACATATCTAGCATGGACCTGGACCTCCAGCAGGCCCTGGGGACCCACATACTCCCCTGCTCTACTCCCCCACTAGCTTTCCTTTCTTGCAGTTACGCTCCAGCGCATATCCAGCATGGACCTTGACCTCCAGCAGGCCCCGTGAACCCACATTACCCCCCCCCCCGCAGTTAACCCTGTACCACGTATCTAGCACGGACCTTGACCTCCAGCAGGCCCCGGGGACCAACATACTCCTCTGCTCTACTCCCCCACTAGCTTTCCTTCTCCCGCAGTTACCCTCCACCACAAATCCAGCATGGCCCTTGCCCTCCAGCAGGCCCCGAGGACCCACATACTCCTCCGCTCTAATCCCCCATGAGCGTTCCTTCTCCTGCAGTTACCCTCCACTGCATATCCAGCATGGCCCTTGACCTCCAGCATGCCCCGGGGACGCACATCCTCCCCTGCTCTAGTCCCCCACTAGCTTACCTTTCTTGTAGTTACGCTCCAGCGCATATCCAGCATGGACCTTGACCTCCAGCAGGCCCCGTGGACCCACACTTAAGCCCCCTCCCACTGACAAAGCAAAACACCACTGGCAAAATCCTCGTGCCCCTGGTACTCCAGAATGTAAATTCAAACATGCCCCTGGTACACTGCGCAGAAACACTTTGCCACACACACGCACGCACTGCTTGTGCCTATGGTACGACAACTTTTCTCGTACCTATGGTACGACAACTTTTCTCGTGCCTATGGTACGACAACTTTTCTCGTGCCTATGGTACAACAACTTTTCGCCGTGCCCCTGGTACACCGCTCAGTAGCACTTTGCCACACAAACTCTCCTCGTGCCTATGGTACGACAACTTTTCTCGTGCCTATGGTACAACAACTTTCCTCCGTGCCCCTGGTACGACAGCTTTTCTCGTGCCTATGGTACAACAACTTTTCTCGTGCCTATGGTACAACAACTTTCCTCCGTGCCCCTGGTACGACAGCTTTTCTCGTGCCTATGGTACAACAACTTTTCTCGTGCCTATGGTACAACAACCTTTCGCCGTGCCCCTGGTACACCGCTCAGTAGCACTTTGCCACACAAACTCTCCTCGTGCCTATGGTACGACAACTTTTCTCGTGCCTATGGTACAACAACTTTCCTCCGTGCCCCTGGTACGACAGCTTTTCTCGTGCCTATGGTACAACAACTTTTCTCGTGCCTATGGTACAACAACTTTCCTCCGTGCCCCTGGTACGACAGCTTTTCTCGTGCCTATGGTACAACAACTTTTCTCGTGCCTATGGTACAACAACCTTTCGCCGTGCCCCTGGTACACCGCTCAGTAGCACTTTGCCACACAAACTCTCCTCGTGCCTATGGTACGACAACTTTTCTCGTGCCTATGGTACAACAACTTTCCTCCGTGCCCCTGGTACGACAGCTTTTCTCGTGCCTATGGTACAACAACTTTTCTCGTGCCTATGGTACAACAACTTTTCGCCGTGCCCCTGGTACACCGCTCAGTAGCACTTTGCCACACACACACTCCTCGTACCTATGGTACGACAACTTTTCTCGTGCCTATGGTACGACAACTTTTCTCGTGCCTATGGTACAACAACCTTTCCCCGTGCCCCTGGTACACTGCGCAGAAACTCTTTGCCACACACACACACCACTCGTGCCTATGGTACGACAACAGGCCCCGGGGACCTACATCGCACCTTGCTCTTGCCTCCCTTACAGCTGAAAAAGGTCCATGCCTGTGCCCTGGCCCTGCTGAAATTCCCTCTCCATTTAGCCGAGGCAGTGAGTCGGCCTCCTGTCTCCCTTTACGGTCGAAAAAGATGTGCTCCTGGGCGCGCTGGCCCTGCTGCTACTCACATCGGGCATGGACCTGGACCTCCAGCAGGCCCCGGGGACCTACATCGCACATTGCTCTTCCCTCCCTTACAGCTGAAAAAGGTCCATGCTTGTGCCCTGGCCCTTCTGAAATTCCCTCTCCATTTAGCCGAGGCAGAGAGTCGGCCTCCTGTCTCCTTTACGGTCGAAAAAGATGTGCTCCTGGGCGCGCTGGCCCTGCTGCTACTCACATCGGGCATGGACCTGGACCTCCAGCAGGCCCCGGGGACCTACATCGCACATTGCTCTTCCCTCCCTTACAGCTGAAAAAGGTCCATGCTTGTGCCCTGGCCCTTCTGAAATTCCCTCTCCATTTAGCCGAGGCAGAGAGTCGGCCTCCTGTCTCCTTTACGGTCGAAAAAGATGTGCTCCTGGGCGCGCTGGCCCTGCTGCTACTCACATCGGGCATGGACCTGGACCTCCAGCAGGCCCCGGGGACCTACATCACACCTTGCTCTTGCCTCCCTTACAGCTGAAAAAGGTCCATGCCTGTGCCCTGGCCCTGCTGAAATTCCCTCTCCATTTAGCCGAGGCAGTGAGTCGGCCTCCTGTCTCCCTTTACGGTCGAAAAAGATGTGCTCCTTGGCGCGCTGGCCCTGCTGCTACTCACATCGGGCATGGACCTGGACCTCCAGCAGGCCCCGGGGACCTACATCACACCTTGCTCTTGCCTCCCTTACAGCTGAAAAGGTCCATGCTTGTGCCCTGGCCCTTCTGAAATTCCCTCTCCATTTAGCCGAGGCAGTGAGTCGGCCTCCTGTCTCCCTTTACGGTCGAAAAAGATGTGCTCCTGGGCGCGCTGGCCCTGCTGCTACTCACATCGGGCATGGACCTGGACCTCCAGCAGGCCCCGGGGACCTACATCACACCTTGCTCTTGCCTCCCTTACAGCTGAAAAGGTCCATGCTTTTGCCCTGGCCCTTCTGAAATTCCCTCTCCATTTAGCCGAGGCAGTGAGTCGGCCTCCTGTCTCCCTTTACGGTCGAAAAAGATGTGCTCCTGGACGCGCTGGCGCCGGCTGCTACTCACATCGGGCATGGACCTGGACCTCCAGTAGGCCCCGGGGACCTACATCACACCTTGCTCTTGCCTCCCTTACAGCTGAAAAGGTCCATGCTTTTGCCCTGGCCCTTCTGAAATTCCCTCTCCATTTAGCCGAGGCAGTGAGTCGGCCTCCTGTCTCCCTTTACGGTCGAAAAAGATGTGCTCCTGGACGCGCTGGCGCCGGCTGCTACTCACATCGGGCATGGACCTGGACCTCCAGTAGGCCCCGGGGACCTACATCACACCTTGCTCTTGCCTCCCTTACAGCTGAAAAGGTCCATGCTTGTGACCTGGCCCTTCTGAAATTCCCTCTCCATTTAGCCGAGGCAGTGAGTCGGCCTCCTGTCTCCCTTTACGGTCGAAAAAGATGTGCTCCTGGGCGCGCTGGCCCTGCTGCTACTCACATCGGGCATGGACCTGGACCTCCAGCAGGCCCCGGGGACCTACATCACACCTTGCTCTTGCCTCCCTTACAGCTGAAAAGGTCCATGCTTGTGCCCTGGCCCTTCTGAAATTCCCTCTCCATTTAGCCGAGGCAGTGAGTCGGCCTCCTGTCTCCCTTTACGGTCGAAAAAGATGTGCTCCTGGGCGCGCTGGCCCTGCTGCTACTCACATCGGGCATGGACCTGGACCTCCAGCAGGCCCCGGGGACGCACATCCTCCCCTGCTCTAGTCCCCCACTAGCTTACCTTTCTTGTAGTTACGCTCCAGCGCATATCCAGCATGGACCTTGACCTCCAGCAGGCCCCGGGGACGCACATCCTCCCCTGCTCTAATCCCCCACTAGCTTTCCTTCTCCTGCAGTTACCCTCCAGCGCATATCCAGCATGGACCTTGACCTCCAGCATGCCCCGTGGACCCACACTTAAGCCCCCTCCCACTGACAAAGCAAAACACCACTGGCAAAATCCTCGTGCCCCTGGTACTCCAGAATGTAAATTCAAACATGCCCCTGGTACACTGCGCAGAAACACTTTGCCACACACACGCACACACTGCTCGTGCCTATGCTACGATAACTTTTCTCGTGCCTATGGTACGACAACTTTTCTCCGTGCCCCTGGTACGCCGCTCAGAAACACTTTGCCACACACACACTCCTCGTGCCTATGGTACGACAACTTTTCTCCGTGCCCCTGGTACACCGCTCAGAAACACTAAGCCACACACACACACTCCTCGTGCCTATGGTACGACACATTTTCTCGTGCCCCTGGTACACCGCTCAGAAACACTTTGCCACACACACACACACTCCTCGTGCCTATGGTACGACAACTTTTCTCGTGCCCCTGGTACGACGACTTTTCTCCGTGCCCCTGGTACACTGCGCAGAAAAACCTTGCCACACACAGACACACACACACTGCTCGTGCCTATGGTACGACACATTTTCTTCGTGCCCCTGGTACACCGCTCAGAAACACTTTGCCACACACACACTCCTCGTGCCTATGGTAGGACAACTTTTCTCCGTGCCCCTGGTACACGGCCCACACTCGGCCACGCTTGCTTGTCCACACACTCCCCGCGCACTGCCCCTGGTACTCCAGCAGAGTAGACGCCCGCTGTTGTGGCTGTGGCGGGCCCACGTGCCGATGGTACTCCACGCCAGAGCGGGGAGAGATGGAGCGGCTGGGGCCCGACGCCCCGGGGCCAGCAGTCGACCGGCTGGTCGACAAAAGCTTGGATCGAGGGCTGACTTTCAATAGATCGCAGCGATTAGCTGCTCTGCTACGCACAAGACCCTGACCCAGAATCAGGTCGTTTACAAGTTATTTAGCACCAGGTTCTCCACAAACATGAGTGCGCGATTGGAGAGGGGCGACCGTCGTCGGGCCGTCCCCCAGCCCAGTCACGAATGGCTCTCCTTCACCGGCGGGCCGGCTATCC
>NW_028182337.1:937646-940146 GCF_057382185.1 Mchenga conophoros
GCCCCTGGTACGACAGCTTTTCTCGTGCCTATGGTACAACAACTTTTCTCGTGCCTATGGTACAACAACTTTCCTCCGTGCCCCTGGTACGACAGCTTTTCTCGTGCCTATGGTACAACAACTTTTCTCGTGCCTATGGTACAACAACCTTTCGCCGTGCCCCTGGTACACCGCTCAGTAGCACTTTGCCACACAAACTCTCCTCGTGCCTATGGTACGACAACTTTTCTCGTGCCTATGGTACAACAACTTTCCTCCGTGCCCCTGGTACGACAGCTTTTCTCGTGCCTATGGTACAACAACTTTTCTCGTGCCTATGGTACAACAACTTTTCGCCGTGCCCCTGGTACACCGCTCAGTAGCACTTTGCCACACACACACTCCTCGTACCTATGGTACGACAACTTTTCTCGTGCCTATGGTACGACAACTTTTCTCGTGCCTATGGTACAACAACCTTTCCCCGTGCCCCTGGTACACTGCGCAGAAACTCTTTGCCACACACACACACCACTCGTGCCTATGGTACGACAACAGGCCCCGGGGACCTACATCGCACCTTGCTCTTGCCTCCCTTACAGCTGAAAAAGGTCCATGCCTGTGCCCTGGCCCTGCTGAAATTCCCTCTCCATTTAGCCGAGGCAGTGAGTCGGCCTCCTGTCTCCCTTTACGGTCGAAAAAGATGTGCTCCTGGGCGCGCTGGCCCTGCTGCTACTCACATCGGGCATGGACCTGGACCTCCAGCAGGCCCCGGGGACCTACATCGCACATTGCTCTTCCCTCCCTTACAGCTGAAAAAGGTCCATGCTTGTGCCCTGGCCCTTCTGAAATTCCCTCTCCATTTAGCCGAGGCAGAGAGTCGGCCTCCTGTCTCCTTTACGGTCGAAAAAGATGTGCTCCTGGGCGCGCTGGCCCTGCTGCTACTCACATCGGGCATGGACCTGGACCTCCAGCAGGCCCCGGGGACCTACATCGCACATTGCTCTTCCCTCCCTTACAGCTGAAAAAGGTCCATGCTTGTGCCCTGGCCCTTCTGAAATTCCCTCTCCATTTAGCCGAGGCAGAGAGTCGGCCTCCTGTCTCCTTTACGGTCGAAAAAGATGTGCTCCTGGGCGCGCTGGCCCTGCTGCTACTCACATCGGGCATGGACCTGGACCTCCAGCAGGCCCCGGGGACCTACATCACACCTTGCTCTTGCCTCCCTTACAGCTGAAAAAGGTCCATGCCTGTGCCCTGGCCCTGCTGAAATTCCCTCTCCATTTAGCCGAGGCAGTGAGTCGGCCTCCTGTCTCCCTTTACGGTCGAAAAAGATGTGCTCCTTGGCGCGCTGGCCCTGCTGCTACTCACATCGGGCATGGACCTGGACCTCCAGCAGGCCCCGGGGACCTACATCACACCTTGCTCTTGCCTCCCTTACAGCTGAAAAGGTCCATGCTTGTGCCCTGGCCCTTCTGAAATTCCCTCTCCATTTAGCCGAGGCAGTGAGTCGGCCTCCTGTCTCCCTTTACGGTCGAAAAAGATGTGCTCCTGGGCGCGCTGGCCCTGCTGCTACTCACATCGGGCATGGACCTGGACCTCCAGCAGGCCCCGGGGACCTACATCACACCTTGCTCTTGCCTCCCTTACAGCTGAAAAGGTCCATGCTTTTGCCCTGGCCCTTCTGAAATTCCCTCTCCATTTAGCCGAGGCAGTGAGTCGGCCTCCTGTCTCCCTTTACGGTCGAAAAAGATGTGCTCCTGGACGCGCTGGCGCCGGCTGCTACTCACATCGGGCATGGACCTGGACCTCCAGTAGGCCCCGGGGACCTACATCACACCTTGCTCTTGCCTCCCTTACAGCTGAAAAGGTCCATGCTTTTGCCCTGGCCCTTCTGAAATTCCCTCTCCATTTAGCCGAGGCAGTGAGTCGGCCTCCTGTCTCCCTTTACGGTCGAAAAAGATGTGCTCCTGGACGCGCTGGCGCCGGCTGCTACTCACATCGGGCATGGACCTGGACCTCCAGTAGGCCCCGGGGACCTACATCACACCTTGCTCTTGCCTCCCTTACAGCTGAAAAGGTCCATGCTTGTGACCTGGCCCTTCTGAAATTCCCTCTCCATTTAGCCGAGGCAGTGAGTCGGCCTCCTGTCTCCCTTTACGGTCGAAAAAGATGTGCTCCTGGGCGCGCTGGCCCTGCTGCTACTCACATCGGGCATGGACCTGGACCTCCAGCAGGCCCCGGGGACCTACATCACACCTTGCTCTTGCCTCCCTTACAGCTGAAAAGGTCCATGCTTGTGCCCTGGCCCTTCTGAAATTCCCTCTCCATTTAGCCGAGGCAGTGAGTCGGCCTCCTGTCTCCCTTTACGGTCGAAAAAGATGTGCTCCTGGGCGCGCTGGCCCTGCTGCTACTCACATCGGGCATGGACCTGGACCTCCAGCAGGCCCCGGGGACGCACATCCTCCCCTGCTCTAGTCCCCCACTAGCTTACCTTTCTTGTAGTTACGCTCCAGCGCATATC
>NW_028182337.1:960146-962646 GCF_057382185.1 Mchenga conophoros
TACTCATTACCCTTAGACTGCTCAACTGGAGAGGGGAGAAAAAAAGGCCCTGGCCGAGGTGGTGAGTCGGCCTCCACTCTCCCTCACGGTTGAAAAAGATGTGCTCCTGGCGCACTGGCCCTGCTGAAAATCTCTCTCCATTTGGCCGAGGCAGAGAGTCGGCCTCCTCTCTCCCTTACGGTCGAAAAAGATGTGCTGCTGTCGAACTGGCCATTACATCCTCACCTGATCTAGTCCCCCATTAGATCCGCCCCCCCCACCGCAGTTACCCCGTACCACATATCTAGCACGGACCTTGACCTCCAGCAGGCCCCGGGGACCCACATTACCCCCCCCCCCCTTCCCCCTGCAGTTACCCTGTACCACATGTCTAGCATGGACCTTGACTTCCAGCAGGCCCCGTGGACCCACATTACCCCCCCCTGCAGTTACCCTGTGCCACATATCTAGCATGGACCTGGACCTCCAGCAGGCCCTGGGGACCCACATACTCCCCTGCTCTACTCCCCCACTAGCTTTCCTTTCTTGCAGTTACGCTCCAGCGCATATCCAGCATGGACCTTGACCTCCAGCAGGCCCCGTGAACCCACATTACCCCCCCCCCCCCCCTCCTGCAGTTAACCCTGTACCACATATCTAGCACGGACCTTGACCTCCAGCAGGCCCCGGGGACCCACATTACCCCCCCCCCCCTTCCCCCTGCAGTTACCCTGTACCACATGTCTAGCATGGACCTTGACTTCCAGCAGGCCCCGTGGACCCACATTACCCCCCCCCCTGCAGTTACCCTGTGCCACATATCTAGCATGGACCTGGACCTCCAGCAGGCCCTGGGGACCCACATACTCCCCTGCTCTACTCCCCCACTAGCTTTCCTTTCTTGCAGTTACGCTCCAGCGCATATCCAGCATGGACCTTGACCTCCAGCAGGCCCGTGAACCCACATTACCCCCCCCCCCCGCAGTTAACCCTGTACCACGTATCTAGCACGGACCTTGACCTCCAGCAGGCCCCGGGGACCAACATACTCCTCTGCTCTACTCCCCACTAGCTTTCCTTCTCCCGCAGTTACCCTCCACCACAAATCCAGCATGGCCCTTGCCCTCCAGCAGGCCCCGAGGACCCACATACTCCTCCGCTCTAATCCCCCATGAGCTTTCCTTCTCCTGCAGTTACCCTCCACTGCATATCCAGCATGGCCCTTGACCTCCAGCATGCCCCGGGGACGCACATCCTCCCCTGCTCTAGTCCCCCACTAGCTTACCTTTCTTGTAGTTACGCTCCAGCGCATATCCAGCATGGACCTTGACCTCCAGCAGGCCCCGTGGACCCACACTTAAGCCCCCTCCCACTGACAAAGCAAAACACCACTGGCAAAATCCTCGTGCCCCTGGTACTCCAGAATGTAAATTCAAACATGCCCCTGGTACACTGCGCAGAAACACTTTGCCACACACACGCACGCACTGCTTGTGCCTATGGTACGACAACTTTTCTCGTACCTATGGTACGACAACTTTTCTCGTGCCTATGGTACGACAACTTTTCTCGTGCCTATGGTACAACAACTTTTCGCCGTGCCCCTGGTACACCGCTCAGTAGCACTTTGCCACACAAACTCTCCTCGTGCCTATGGTACGACAACTTTTCTCGTGCCTATGGTACAACAACTTTCCTCCGTGCCCCTGGTACGACAGCTTTTCTCGTGCCTATGGTACAACAACTTTTCTCGTGCCTATGGTACAACAACTTTCCTCCGTGCCCCTGGTACGACAGCTTTTCTCGTGCCTATGGTACAACAACTTTTCTCGTGCCTATGGTACAACAACCTTTCGCCGTGCCCCTGGTACACCGCTCAGTAGCACTTTGCCACACAAACTCTCCTCGTGCCTATGGTACGACAACTTTTCTCGTGCCTATGGTACAACAACTTTCCTCCGTGCCCCTGGTACGACAGCTTTTCTCGTGCCTATGGTACAACAACTTTTCTCGTGCCTATGGTACAACAACTTTTCGCCGTGCCCCTGGTACACCGCTCAGTAGCACTTTGCCACACACACACTCCTCGTACCTATGGTACGACAACTTTTCTCGTGCCTATGGTACGACAACTTTTCTCGTGCCTATGGTACAACAACTTTTCGCCGTGCCCCTGGTACACCGCTCAGTAGCACTTTGCCACACAAACTCTCCTCGTGCCTATGGTACGACAACTTTTCTCGTGCCTATGTACAACAACTTTCCTCCGTGCCCCTGGTACGACAGCTTTTCTCGTGCCTATGGTACAACAACTTTTCTCGTGCCTATGGTACAACAACTTTTCGCCGTGCCCCTGGTACACCGCTCAGTAGCACTTTGCCACACACACACTCCTCGTACCTATGGTACGACAACTTTTCTCGTGCCTATGGTACGACAACTTTTCTCGTGCCTATGGTACAACAACCTTTCCCCGTGCCCCTGGTACACTGCGCAGAAACTCTTTGCCACACACACACAC
>NW_028182337.1:972646-975880 GCF_057382185.1 Mchenga conophoros
ACTCCCCCACTAGCTTTCCTTCTCCCGCAGTTACCCTCCACCACAAATCCAGCATGGCCCTTGCCCTCCAGCAGGCCCCGAGGACCCACATACTCCTCCGCTCTAATCCCCCATGAGCGTTCCTTCTCCTGCAGTTACCCTCCACTGCATATCCAGCATGGCCCTTGACCTCCAGCATGCCCCGGGGACGCACATCCTCCCCTGCTCTAGTCCCCCACTAGCTTACCTTTCTTGTAGTTACGCTCCAGCGCATATCCAGCATGGACCTTGACCTCCAGCAGGCCCCGTGGACCCACACTTAAGCCCCCTCCCACTGACAAAGCAAAACACCACTGGCAAAATCCTCGTGCCCCTGGTACTCCAGAATGTAAATTCAAACATGCCCCTGGTACACTGCGCAGAAACACTTTGCCACACACACGCACGCACTGCTTGTGCCTATGGTACGACAACTTTTCTCGTACCTATGGTACGACAACTTTTCTCGTGCCTATGGTACGACAACTTTTCTCGTGCCTATGGTACAACAACTTTTCGCCGTGCCCCTGGTACACCGCTCAGTAGCACTTTGCCACACAAACTCTCCTCGTGCCTATGGTACGACAACTTTTCTCGTGCCTATGGTACAACAACTTTCCTCCGTGCCCCTGGTACGACAGCTTTTCTCGTGCCTATGGTACAACAACTTTTCTCGTGCCTATGGTACAACAACTTTCCTCCGTGCCCCTGGTACGACAGCTTTTCTCGTGCCTATGGTACAACAACTTTTCTCGTGCCTATGGTACAACAACCTTTCGCCGTGCCCCTGGTACACCGCTCAGTAGCACTTTGCCACACAAACTCTCCTCGTGCCTATGGTACGACAACTTTTCTCGTGCCTATGGTACAACAACTTTCCTCCGTGCCCCTGGTACGACAGCTTTTCTCGTGCCTATGGTACAACAACTTTTCTCGTGCCTATGGTACAACAACTTTCCTCCGTGCCCCTGGTACGACAGCTTTTCTCGTGCCTATGGTACAACAACTTTTCTCGTGCCTATGGTACAACAACCTTTCGCCGTGCCCCTGGTACACCGCTCAGTAGCACTTTGCCACACAAACTCTCCTCGTGCCTATGGTACGACAACTTTTCTCGTGCCTATGGTACAACAACTTTCCTCCGTGCCCCTGGTACGACAGCTTTTCTCGTGCCTATGGTACAACAACTTTTCTCGTGCCTATGGTACAACAACTTTTCGCCGTGCCCCTGGTACACCGCTCAGTAGCACTTTGCCACACACACACTCCTCGTACCTATGGTACGACAACTTTTCTCGTGCCTATGGTACGACAACTTTTCTCGTGCCTATGGTACAACAACCTTTCCCCGTGCCCCTGGTACACTGCGCAGAAACTCTTTGCCACACACACACACCACTCGTGCCTATGGTACGACAACAGGCCCCGGGGACCTACATCGCACCTTGCTCTTGCCTCCCTTACAGCTGAAAAAGGTCCATGCCTGTGCCCTGGCCCTGCTGAAATTCCCTCTCCATTTAGCCGAGGCAGTGAGTCGGCCTCCTGTCTCCCTTTACGGTCGAAAAAGATGTGCTCCTGGGCGCGCTGGCCCTGCTGCTACTCACATCGGGCATGGACCTGGACCTCCAGCAGGCCCCGGGGACCTACATCGCACATTGCTCTTCCCTCCCTTACAGCTGAAAAAGGTCCATGCTTGTGCCCTGGCCCTTCTGAAATTCCCTCTCCATTTAGCCGAGGCAGAGAGTCGGCCTCCTGTCTCCTTTACGGTCGAAAAAGATGTGCTCCTGGGCGCGCTGGCCCTGCTGCTACTCACATCGGGCATGGACCTGGACCTCCAGCAGGCCCCGGGGACCTACATCGCACATTGCTCTTCCCTCCCTTACAGCTGAAAAAGGTCCATGCTTGTGCCCTGGCCCTTCTGAAATTCCCTCTCCATTTAGCCGAGGCAGAGAGTCGGCCTCCTGTCTCCTTTACGGTCGAAAAAGATGTGCTCCTGGGCGCGCTGGCCCTGCTGCTACTCACATCGGGCATGGACCTGGACCTCCAGCAGGCCCCGGGGACCTACATCACACCTTGCTCTTGCCTCCCTTACAGCTGAAAAAGGTCCATGCCTGTGCCCTGGCCCTGCTGAAATTCCCTCTCCATTTAGCCGAGGCAGTGAGTCGGCCTCCTGTCTCCCTTTACGGTCGAAAAAGATGTGCTCCTTGGCGCGCTGGCCCTGCTGCTACTCACATCGGGCATGGACCTGGACCTCCAGCAGGCCCCGGGGACCTACATCACACCTTGCTCTTGCCTCCCTTACAGCTGAAAAGGTCCATGCTTGTGCCCTGGCCCTTCTGAAATTCCCTCTCCATTTAGCCGAGGCAGTGAGTCGGCCTCCTGTCTCCCTTTACGGTCGAAAAAGATGTGCTCCTGGGCGCGCTGGCCCTGCTGCTACTCACATCGGGCATGGACCTGGACCTCCAGCAGGCCCCGGGGACCTACATCACACCTTGCTCTTGCCTCCCTTACAGCTGAAAAGGTCCATGCTTTTGCCCTGGCCCTTCTGAAATTCCCTCTCCATTTAGCCGAGGCAGTGAGTCGGCCTCCTGTCTCCCTTTACGGTCGAAAAAGATGTGCTCCTGGACGCGCTGGCGCCGGCTGCTACTCACATCGGGCATGGACCTGGACCTCCAGTAGGCCCCGGGGACCTACATCACACCTTGCTCTTGCCTCCCTTACAGCTGAAAAGGTCCATGCTTTTGCCCTGGCCCTTCTGAAATTCCCTCTCCATTTAGCCGAGGCAGTGAGTCGGCCTCCTGTCTCCCTTTACGGTCGAAAAAGATGTGCTCCTGGACGCGCTGGCGCCGGCTGCTACTCACATCGGGCATGGACCTGGACCTCCAGTAGGCCCCGGGGACCTACATCACACCTTGCTCTTGCCTCCCTTACAGCTGAAAAGGTCCATGCTTGTGACCTGGCCCTTCTGAAATTCCCTCTCCATTTAGCCGAGGCAGTGAGTCGGCCTCCTGTCTCCCTTTACGGTCGAAAAAGATGTGCTCCTGGGCGCGCTGGCCCTGCTGCTACTCACATCGGGCATGGACCTGGACCTCCAGCAGGCCCCGGGGACCTACATCACACCTTGCTCTTGCCTCCCTTACAGCTGAAAAGGTCCATGCTTGTGCCCTGGCCCTTCTGAAATTCCCTCTCCATTTAGCCGAGGCAGTGAGTCGGCCT
>NW_028182337.1:1005980-1008480 GCF_057382185.1 Mchenga conophoros
CGGGGACCCACATTACCCCCCCCCCCCCTTCCCCCTGCAGTTACCCTGTACCACATGTCTAGCATGGACCTTGACTTCCAGCAGGCCCCGTGGACCCACATTACCCCCCCTGCAGTTACCCTGTGCCACATATCTAGCATGGACCTGGACCTCCAGCAGGCCCTGGGGACCCACATACTCCCCTGCTCTACTCCCCCACTAGCTTTCCTTTCTTGCAGTTACGCTCCAGCGCATATCCAGCATGGACCTTGACCTCCAGCAGGCCCCGTGAACCCACATTACCCCCCCCCCCCCCCCCCTCCTGCAGTTAACCCTGTACCACATATCTAGCACGGACCTTGACCTCCAGCAGGCCCCGGGGACCCACATTACCCCCCCCCCCCTTCCCCCTGCAGTTACCCTGTACCACATGTCTAGCATGGACCTTGACTTCCAGCAGGCCCCGTGGACCCACATTACCCCCCCCCTGCAGTTACCCTGTGCCACATATCTAGCATGGACCTGGACCTCCAGCAGGCCCTGGGGACCCACATACTCCCCTGCTCTACTCCCCCACTAGCTTTCCTTTCTTGCAGTTACGCTCCAGCGCATATCCAGCATGGACCTTGACCTCCAGCAGGCCCCGTGAACCCACATTACCCCCCCCCCGCAGTTAACCCTGTACCACGTATCTAGCACGGACCTTGACCTCCAGCAGGCCCCGGGGACCAACATACTCCTCTGCTCTACTCCCCCACTAGCTTTCCTTCTCCCGCAGTTACCCTCCACCACAAATCCAGCATGGCCCTTGCCCTCCAGCAGGCCCCGAGGACCCACATACTCCTCCGCTCTAATCCCCCATGAGCGTTCCTTCTCCTGCAGTTACCCTCCACTGCATATCCAGCATGGCCCTTGACCTCCAGCATGCCCCGGGGACGCACATCCTCCCCTGCTCTAGTCCCCCACTAGCTTACCTTTCTTGTAGTTACGCTCCAGCGCATATCCAGCATGGACCTTGACCTCCAGCAGGCCCCGTGGACCCACACTTAAGCCCCCTCCCACTGACAAAGCAAAACACCACTGGCAAAATCCTCGTGCCCCTGGTACTCCAGAATGTAAATTCAAACATGCCCCTGGTACACTGCGCAGAAACACTTTGCCACACACACGCACGCACTGCTTGTGCCTATGGTACGACAACTTTTCTCGTACCTATGGTACGACAACTTTTCTCGTGCCTATGGTACGACAACTTTTCTCGTGCCTATGGTACAACAACTTTTCGCCGTGCCCCTGGTACACCGCTCAGTAGCACTTTGCCACACAAACTCTCCTCGTGCCTATGGTACGACAACTTTTCTCGTGCCTATGGTACAACAACTTTCCTCCGTGCCCCTGGTACGACAGCTTTTCTCGTGCCTATGGTACAACAACTTTTCTCGTGCCTATGGTACAACAACTTTCCTCCGTGCCCCTGGTACGACAGCTTTTCTCGTGCCTATGGTACAACAACTTTTCTCGTGCCTATGGTACAACAACCTTTCGCCGTGCCCCTGGTACACCGCTCAGTAGCACTTTGCCACACAAACTCTCCTCGTGCCTATGGTACGACAACTTTTCTCGTGCCTATGGTACAACAACTTTCCTCCGTGCCCCTGGTACGACAGCTTTTCTCGTGCCTATGGTACAACAACTTTTCTCGTGCCTATGGTACAACAACTTTCCTCCGTGCCCCTGGTACGACAGCTTTTCTCGTGCCTATGGTACAACAACTTTTCTCGTGCCTATGGTACAACAACCTTTCGCCGTGCCCCTGGTACACCGCTCAGTAGCACTTTGCCACACAAACTCTCCTCGTGCCTATGGTACGACAACTTTTCTCGTGCCTATGGTACAACAACTTTCCTCCGTGCCCCTGGTACGACAGCTTTTCTCGTGCCTATGGTACAACAACTTTTCTCGTGCCTATGGTACAACAACTTTTCGCCGTGCCCCTGGTACACCGCTCAGTAGCACTTTGCCACACACACACCTCGTACCTATGGTACGACAACTTTTCTCGTGCCTATGGTACGACAACTTTTCTCGTGCCTATGGTACAACAACCTTTCCCCGTGCCCCTGGTACACTGCGCAGAAACTCTTTGCCACACACACACACCACTCGTGCCTATGGTACGACAACAGGCCCCGGGGACCTACATCGCACCTTGCTCTTGCCTCCCTTACAGCTGAAAAAGGTCCATGCCTGTGCCCTGGCCCTGCTGAAATTCCCTCTCCATTTAGCCGAGGCAGTGAGTCGGCCTCCTGTCTCCCTTTACGGTCGAAAAAGATGTGCTCCTGGGCGCGCTGGCCCTGCTGCTACTCACATCGGGCATGGACCTGGACCTCCAGCAGGCCCCGGGGACCTACATCGCACATTGCTCTTCCCTCCCTTACAGCTGAAAAAGGTCCATGCTTGTGCCCTGGCCCTTCTGAAATTCCCTCTCCATTTAGCCGAGGCAGAGAGTCGGCCTCCTGTC
>NW_028182337.1:1018480-1020980 GCF_057382185.1 Mchenga conophoros
ATCGGGGTGGGAGGGAAGGCTGGCAGGCAGGTGGGCCGGAAGAGGAGGCTGCTGTGGCAGCAACTCGCTCTCTCGCGCCGTCCCAGTGCCGTCCGAGCGTTGCCGAGGGTGTCTGCTGACTTGCGCATCTTCAGACACCCGTCTCCCATAAATGACGGAGGGCACCTTTGCTACTCATTACCCTTAGACTGCTCAACTGGAGAGGGGAGAAAAAAAGGCCCTGGCCGAGGTGGTGAGTCGGCCTCCACTCTCCCTCACGGTTGAAAAAGATGTGCTCCTGGCGCACTGGCCCTGCTGAAAATCTCTCTCCATTTGGCCGAGGCAGAGAGTCGGCCTCCTCTCTCCCTTACGGTCGAAAAAGATGTGCTGCTGTCGAACTGGCCATTACATCCTCACCTGATCTAGTCCCCCATTAGATCCGCCCCCCCCACCGCAGTTACCCCGTACCACATATCTAGCACGGACCTTGACCTCCAGCAGGCCCCGGGGACCCACATTACCCCCCCCCCCCCTTCCCCCTGCAGTTACCCTGTACCACATGTCTAGCATGGACCTTGACTTCCAGCAGGCCCCGTGGACCCACATTACCCCCCCCTGCAGTTACCCTGTGCCACATATCTAGCATGGACCTGGACCTCCAGCAGGCCCTGGGGACCCACATACTCCCCTGCTCTACTCCCCCACTAGCTTTCCTTTCTTGCAGTTACGCTCCAGCGCATATCCAGCATGGACCTTGACCTCCAGCAGGCCCCGTGAACCCACATTACCCCCCCCCCCCCCCCCTCCTGCAGTTAACCCTGTACCACATATCTAGCACGGACCTTGACCTCCAGCAGGCCCCGGGGACCCACATTACCCCCCCCCCCCTTCCCCCTGCAGTTACCCTGTACCACATGTCTAGCATGGACCTTGACTTCCAGCAGGCCCCGTGGACCCACATTACCCCCCCCCTGCAGTTACCCTGTGCCACATATCTAGCATGGACCTGGACCTCCAGCAGGCCCTGGGGACCCACATACTCCCCTGCTCTACTCCCCCACTAGCTTTCCTTTCTTGCAGTTACGCTCCAGCGCATATCCAGCATGGACCTTGACCTCCAGCAGGCCCCGTGAACCCACATTACCCCCCCCCCCGCAGTTAACCCTGTACCACGTATCTAGCACGGACCTTGACCTCCAGCAGGCCCCGGGGACCAACATACTCCTCTGCTCTACTCCCCCACTAGCTTTCCTTCTCCCGCAGTTACCCTCCACCACAAATCCAGCATGGCCCTTGCCCTCCAGCAGGCCCCGAGGACCCACATACTCCTCCGCTCTAATCCCCCATGAGCGTTCCTTCTCCTGCAGTTACCCTCCACTGCATATCCAGCATGGCCCTTGACCTCCAGCATGCCCCGGGGACGCACATCCTCCCCTGCTCTAGTCCCCCACTAGCTTACCTTTCTTGTAGTTACGCTCCAGCGCATATCCAGCATGGACCTTGACCTCCAGCAGGCCCCGTGGACCCACACTTAAGCCCCCTCCCACTGACAAAGCAAAACACCACTGGCAAAATCCTCGTGCCCCTGGTACTCCAGAATGTAAATTCAAACATGCCCCTGGTACACTGCGCAGAAACACTTTGCCACACACACGCACGCACTGCTTGTGCCTATGGTACGACAACTTTTCTCGTACCTATGGTACGACAACTTTTCTCGTGCCTATGGTACGACAACTTTTCTCGTGCCTATGGTACAACAACTTTTCGCCGTGCCCCTGGTACACCGCTCAGTAGCACTTTGCCACACAAACTCTCCTCGTGCCTATGGTACGACAACTTTTCTCGTGCCTATGGTACAACAACTTTCCTCCGTGCCCCTGGTACGACAGCTTTTCTCGTGCCTATGGTACAACAACTTTTCTCGTGCCTATGGTACAACAACTTTCCTCCGTGCCCCTGGTACGACAGCTTTTCTCGTGCCTATGGTACAACAACTTTTCTCGTGCCTATGGTACAACAACCTTTCGCCGTGCCCCTGGTACACCGCTCAGTAGCACTTTGCCACACAAACTCTCCTCGTGCCTATGGTACGACAACTTTTCTCGTGCCTATGGTACAACAACTTTCCTCCGTGCCCCTGGTACGACAGCTTTTCTCGTGCCTATGGTACAACAACTTTTCTCGTGCCTATGGTACAACAACTTTCCTCCGTGCCCCTGGTACGACAGCTTTTCTCGTGCCTATGGTACAACAACTTTTCTCGTGCCTATGGTACAACAACCTTTCGCCGTGCCCCTGGTACACCGCTCAGTAGCACTTTGCCACACAAACTCTCCTCGTGCCTATGGTACGACAACTTTTCTCGTGCCTATGGTACAACAACTTTCCTCCGTGCCCCTGGTACGACAGCTTTTCTCGTGCCTATGGTACAACAACTTTTCTCGTGCCTATGGTACAACAACTTTTCGCCGTGCCCCTGGTACACCGCTCAGTAGCACTTTGCCACACACACACTCCT
>NW_028182337.1:1026945-1029445 GCF_057382185.1 Mchenga conophoros
AGAGAGATCCCTCTCCGGAATCGAACCCTGATTCCCCGTTACCCGTGGTCACCATGGTAGGCACATAAAGTACCATCGAAAGTTGATAGGGCAGACATTCGAATGAGACGTCGCCGCCACGGAGGGCCAGCGATCGGCTCGAGGTTATCTAGAGTCACCAAAGCGGCCGGGGCGCCCCCGAGAGGACGCCCCGCATGGGTTTTGGGTCTGATAAATGCACGCATACCCGGAGGGTCAGCGCTCGTTTGCATGTATTAGCTCTAGAATTGCCACAGTTATCCAAGTAACGGATGAGCGATCAAAGGAACCATAACTGATTTAATGAGCCATTCGCAGTTTCACTGTACCGGCCGCGTGTACTTAGACCTGCATGGCTTAATCTTTGAGACAAGCATATGCTACTGGCAGGATCAACCAGGTAGCCCCTCAGGCGGCGGCAGCGGCGCGCACGCACGCGCTCGCTCGCTCGCTCGCTCGGGGCTACTGAGCCCTGTCGACCAGGGCGAGGCTTTCCGGACGCACGTGTGGACCGGGGCGAGGGTTCGAGAAACCGTGTTTGCCGGACGGGGCCCCGTCGCCCTCGCGGGGTGGGCAAACTCTGGGTTTGCCTACCCACTCTGCGACGAGGCCCGCCGTGGTATGACCACCGGGACGGACCGGGCGTCTCGGTCTCGCTACCGAGCGATCGCGTCTGGCGGGGGGGGGGAAGCGCGGGGAGGACAGGGCGGGGTCCGAGAACCACCACCCCCTTCGACCTTCGCGCTGTAACCCCCGGCCAGCGCTAGAGGCGAGCCTGCGGGCCGGAGGAGCTGACCGCCCGAAGGCGCCGGCGAAGGTGCCGGGCCCGGCGGCAGCCCTCTGATGGCAGGCCACGTTTGCCAGTCGATCGGGGTGGGAGGGAAGGCTGGCAGGCAGGTGGGCCGGAAGAGGAGGCCTGCTGTGGCAGCAACTCGCTCTCTCGCGCCGTCCCAGTGCCGTCCGAGCGTTGCCGAGGGTGTCTGCTGACTTGCGCATCTTCAGACACCCGTCTCCCATAAATGACGGAGGGCACCTTTGCTACTCATTACCCTTAGACTGCTCAACTGGAGAGGGGAGAAAAAAAGGCCCTGGCCGAGGTGGTGAGTCGGCCTCCACTCTCCCTCACGGTTGAAAAAGATGTGCTCCTGGCGCACTGGCCCTGCTGAAAATCTCTCTCCATTTGGCCGAGGCAGAGAGTCGGCCTCCTCTCTCCCTTACGGTCGAAAAAGATGTGCTGCTGTCGAACTGGCCATTACATCCTCACCTGATCTAGTCCCCCATTAGATCCGCCCCCCCCACCGCAGTTACCCCGTACCACATATCTAGCACGGACCTTGACCTCCAGCAGGCCCCGGGGACCCACATTACCCCCCCCCCCCCTTCCCCCTGCAGTTACCCTGTACCACATGTCTAGCATGGACCTTGACTTCCAGCAGGCCCCGTGGACCCACATTACCCCCCCCTGCAGTTACCCTGTGCCACATATCTAGCATGGACCTGGACCTCCAGCAGGCCCTGGGACCCACATACTCCCCTGCTCTACTCCCCCACTAGCTTTCCTTTCTTGCAGTTACGCTCCAGCGCATATCCAGCATGGACCTTGACCTCCAGCAGGCCCCGTGAACCCACATTACCCCCCCCCCCCCCCCCTCCTGCAGTTAACCCTGTACCACATATCTAGCACGGACCTTGACCTCCAGCAGGCCCCGGGGACCCACATTACCCCCCCCCCCCTTCCCCCTGCAGTTACCCTGTACCACATGTCTAGCATGGACCTTGACTTCCAGCAGGCCCCGTGGACCCACATTACCCCCCCCTGCAGTTACCCTGTGCCACATATCTAGCATGGACCTGGACCTCCAGCAGGCCCTGGGGACCCACATACTCCCCTGCTCTACTCCCCCACTAGCTTTCCTTTCTTGCAGTTACGCTCCAGCGCATATCCAGCATGGACCTTGACCTCCAGCAGGCCCCGTGAACCCACATTACCCCCCCCCCCGCAGTTAACCCTGTACCACGTATCTAGCACGGACCTTGACCTCCAGCAGGCCCCGGGGACCAACATACTCCTCTGCTCTACTCCCCCACTAGCTTTCCTTCTCCCGCAGTTACCCTCCACCACAAATCCAGCATGGCCCTTGCCCTCCAGCAGGCCCCGAGGACCCACATACTCCTCCGCTCTAATCCCCCATGAGCGTTCCTTCTCCTGCAGTTACCCTCCACTGCATATCCAGCATGGCCCTTGACCTCCAGCATGCCCCGGGGACGCACATCCTCCCCTGCTCTAGTCCCCCACTAGCTTACCTTTCTTGTAGTTACGCTCCAGCGCATATCCAGCATGGACCTTGACCTCCAGCAGGCCCCGTGGACCCACACTTAAGCCCCCTCCCACTGACAAAGCAAAACACCACTGGCAAAATCCTCGTGCCCCTGGTACTCCAGAATGTAAATTCAAACATGCCCCTGGTACACTGCGCAGAAA
>NW_028182337.1:1039445-1041945 GCF_057382185.1 Mchenga conophoros
ACGGAGGGCACCTTTGCTACTCATTACCCTTAGACTGCTCAACTGGAGAGGGGAGAAAAAAGGCCCTGGCCGAGGTGGTGAGTCGGCCTCCACTCTCCCTCACGGTTGAAAAAGATGTGCTCCTGGCGCACTGGCCCTGCTGAAAATCTCTCTCCATTTGGCCGAGGCAGAGAGTCGGCCTCCTCTCTCCCTTACGGTCGAAAAAGATGTGCTGCTGTCGAACTGGCCATTACATCCTCACCTGATCTAGTCCCCCATTAGATCCGCCCCCCCCACCGCAGTTACCCCGTACCACATATCTAGCACGGACCTTGACCTCCAGCAGGCCCCGGGGACCCACATTACCCCCCCCCCCCTTCCCCCTGCAGTTACCCTGTACCACATGTCTAGCATGGACCTTGACTTCCAGCAGGCCCCGTGGACCCACATTACCCCCCCCTGCAGTTACCCTGTGCCACATATCTAGCATGGACCTGGACCTCCAGCAGGCCCTGGGGACCCACATACTCCCCTGCTCTACTCCCCCACTAGCTTTCCTTTCTTGCAGTTACGCTCCAGCGCATATCCAGCATGGACCTTGACCTCCAGCAGGCCCCGTGAACCCACATTACCCCCCCCCCCCCCCCTCCTGCAGTTAACCCTGTACCACATATCTAGCACGGACCTTGACCTCCAGCAGGCCCCGGGGACCCACATTACCCCCCCCCCCCTTCCCCCTGCAGTTACCCTGTACCACATGTCTAGCATGGACCTTGACTTCCAGCAGGCCCCGTGGACCCACATTACCCCCCCCCTGCAGTTACCCTGTGCCACATATCTAGCATGGACCTGGACCTCCAGCAGGCCCTGGGGACCCACATACTCCCCTGCTCTACTCCCCCACTAGCTTTCCTTTCTTGCAGTTACGCTCCAGCGCATATCCAGCATGGACCTTGACCTCCAGCAGGCCCCGTGAACCCACATTACCCCCCCCCCCGCAGTTAACCCTGTACCACGTATCTAGCACGGACCTTGACCTCCAGCAGGCCCCGGGGACCAACATACTCCTCTGCTCTACTCCCCCACTAGCTTTCCTTCTCCCGCAGTTACCCTCCACCACAAATCCAGCATGGCCCTTGCCCTCCAGCAGGCCCCGAGGACCCACATACTCCTCCGCTCTAATCCCCCATGAGCGTTCCTTCTCCTGCAGTTACCCTCCACTGCATATCCAGCATGGCCCTTGACCTCCAGCATGCCCCGGGGACGCACATCCTCCCCTGCTCTAGTCCCCCACTAGCTTACCTTTCTTGTAGTTACGCTCCAGCGCATATCCAGCATGGACCTTGACCTCCAGCAGGCCCCGTGGACCCACACTTAAGCCCCCTCCCACTGACAAAGCAAAACACCACTGGCAAAATCCTCGTGCCCCTGGTACTCCAGAATGTAAATTCAAACATGCCCCTGGTACACTGCGCAGAAACACTTTGCCACACACACGCACGCACTGCTTGTGCCTATGGTACGACAACTTTTCTCGTACCTATGGTACGACAACTTTTCTCGTGCCTATGGTACACAACTTTTCTCGTGCCTATGGTACAACAACTTTTCGCCGTGCCCCTGGTACACCGCTCAGTAGCACTTTGCCACACAAACTCTCCTCGTGCCTATGGTACGACAACTTTTCTCGTGCCTATGGTACAACAACTTTCCTCCGTGCCCCTGGTACGACAGCTTTTCTCGTGCCTATGGTACAACAACTTTTCTCGTGCCTATGGTACAACAACTTTCCTCCGTGCCCCTGGTACGACAGCTTTTCTCGTGCCTATGGTACAACAACTTTTCTCGTGCCTATGGTACAACAACCTTTCGCCGTGCCCCTGGTACACCGCTCAGTAGCACTTTGCCACACAAACTCTCCTCGTGCCTATGGTACGACAACTTTTCTCGTGCCTATGGTACAACAACTTTCCTCCGTGCCCCTGGTACGACAGCTTTTCTCGTGCCTATGGTACAACAACTTTTCTCGTGCCTATGGTACAACAACTTTCCTCCGTGCCCCTGGTACGACAGCTTTTCTCGTGCCTATGGTACAACAACTTTTCTCGTGCCTATGGTACAACAACCTTTCGCCGTGCCCCTGGTACACCGCTCAGTAGCACTTTGCCACACAAACTCTCCTCGTGCCTATGGTACGACAACTTTTCTCGTGCCTATGGTACAACAACTTTCCTCCGTGCCCCTGGTACGACAGCTTTTCTCGTGCCTATGGTACAACAACTTTTCTCGTGCCTATGGTACAACAACTTTTCGCCGTGCCCCTGGTACACCGCTCAGTAGCACTTTGCCACACACACACTCCTCGTACCTATGGTACGACAACTTTTCTCGTGCCTATGGTACGACAACTTTTCTCGTGCCTATGGTACAACAACCTTTCCCCGTGCCCCTGGTACACTGCGCAGAAACTCTTTGCCACACACACACACCACTCGTGCCTATGGTACGACAACAGGCCCCG
>NW_028182337.1:1070001-1074266 GCF_057382185.1 Mchenga conophoros
CCCATTAGATCCGGCCCCCCCCACCGCAGTTACCCCGTACCACATATCTAGCACGGACCTTGACCTCCAGCAGGCCCCGGGGACCCACATTACCCCCCCCCCCCCTTCCCCCTGCAGTTACCCTGTACCACATGTCTAGCATGGACCTTGACTTCCAGCAGGCCCCGTGGACCCACATTACCCCCCCCTGCAGTTACCCTGTGCCACATATCTAGCATGGACCTGGACCTCCAGCAGGCCCTGGGGACCCACATACTCCCCTGCTCTACTCCCCCACTAGCTTTCCTTTCTTGCAGTTACGCTCCAGCGCATATCCAGCATGGACCTTGACCTCCAGCAGGCCCCGTGAACCCACATTACCCCCCCCCCCCCCCCCTCCTGCAGTTAACCCTGTACCACATATCTAGCACGGACCTTGACCTCCAGCAGGCCCCGGGGACCCACATTACCCCCCCCCCCCTTCCCCCTGCAGTTACCCTGTACCCACATGTCTAGCATGGACCTTGACTTCCAGCAGGCCCCGTGGACCCACATTACCCCCCCCCTGCAGTTACCCTGTGCCACATATCTAGCATGGACCTGGACCTCCAGCAGGCCCTGGGGACCCACATACTCCCCTGCTCTACTCCCCCACTAGCTTTCCTTTCTTGCAGTTACGCTCCAGCGCATATCCAGCATGGACCTTGACCTCCAGCAGGCCCCGTGAACCCACATTACCCCCCCCCCCCGCAGTTAACCCTGTACCACGTATCTAGCACGGACCTTGACCTCCAGCAGGCCCCCGGGGACCAACATACTCCTCTGCTCTACTCCCCCACTAGCTTTCCTTCTCCCGCAGTTACCCTCCACCACAAATCCAGCATGGCCCTTGCCCTCCAGCAGGCCCCGAGGACCCACATACTCCTCCGCTCTAATCCCCCATGAGCGTTCCTTCTCCTGCAGTTACCCTCCACTGCATATCCAGCATGGCCCTTGACCTCCAGCATGCCCGGGGACGCACATCCTCCCCTGCTCTAGTCCCCCACTAGCTTACCTTTCTTGTAGTTACGCTCCAGCGCATATCCAGCATGGACCTTGACCTCCAGCAGGCCCCGTGGACCCACACTTAAGCCCCTCCCACTGACAAAGCAAAACACCACTGGCAAAATCCTCGTGCCCCTGGTACTCCAGAATGTAAATTCAAACATGCCCCTGGTACACTGCGCAGAAACACTTTGCCACACACACGCACGCACTGCTTGTGCCTATGGTACGACAACTTTTCTCGTACCTATGGTACGACAACTTTTCTCGTGCCTATGGTACGACAACTTTTCTCGTGCCTATGGTACAACAACTTTTCGCCGTGCCCCTGGTACACCGCTCAGTAGCACTTTGCCACACAAACTCTCCTCGTGCCTATGGTACGACAACTTTTCTCGTGCCTATGGTACAACAACTTTCCTCCGTGCCCCTGGTACGACAGCTTTTCTCGTGCCTATGGTACAACAACTTTTCTCGTGCCTATGGTACAACAACTTTCCTCCGTGCCCCTGGTACGACAGCTTTTCTCGTGCCTATGGTACAACAACTTTTCTCGTGCCTATGGTACAACAACCTTTCGCCGTGCCCCTGGTACACCGCTCAGTAGCACTTTGCCACACAAACTCTCCTCGTGCCTATGGTACGACAACTTTTCTCGTGCCTATGGTACAACAACTTTCCTCCGTGCCCCTGGTACGACAGCTTTTCTCGTGCCTATGGTACAACAACTTTTCTCGTGCCTATGGTACAACAACTTTCCTCCGTGCCCCTGGTACGACAGCTTTTCTCGTGCCTATGGTACAACAACTTTTCTCGTGCCTATGGTACAACAACCTTTCGCCGTGCCCCTGGTACACCGCTCAGTAGCACTTTGCCACACAAACTCTCCTCGTGCCTATGGTACGACAACTTTTCTCGTGCCTATGGTACAACAACTTTCCTCCGTGCCCCTGGTACGACAGCTTTTCTCGTGCCTATGGTACAACAACTTTTCTCGTGCCTATGGTACAACAACTTTTCGCCGTGCCCCTGGTACACCGCTCAGTAGCACTTTGCCACACACACACTCCTCGTACCTATGGTACGACAACTTTTCTCGTGCCTATGGTACGACAACTTTTCTCGTGCCTATGGTACAACAACCTTTCCCCGTGCCCCTGGTACACTGCGCAGAAACTCTTTGCCACACACACACACCACTCGTGCCTATGGTACGACAACAGGCCCCGGGGACCTACATCGCACCTTGCTCTTGCCTCCCTTACAGCTGAAAAAGGTCCATGCCTGTGCCCTGGCCCTGCTGAAATTCCCTCTCCATTTAGCCGAGGCAGTGAGTCGGCCTCCTGTCTCCCTTTACGGTCGAAAAAGATGTGCTCCTGGGCGCGCTGGCCCTGCTGCTACTCACATCGGGCATGGACCCTGGACCTCCAGCAGGCCCCGGGGACCTACATCGCACATTGCTCTTCCCTCCCTTACAGCTGAAAAAGGTCCATGCTTGTGCCCTGGCCCTTCTGAAATTCCCTCTCCATTTAGCCGAGGCAGAGAGTCGGCCTCCTGTCTCCTTTACGGTCGAAAAAGATGTGCTCCTGGGCGCGCTGGCCCTGCTGCTACTCACATCGGGCATGGACCTGGACCTCCAGCAGGCCCCGGGGACCTACATCGCACATTGCTCTTCCCTCCCTTACAGCTGAAAAAGGTCCATGCTTGTGCCCTGGCCCTTCTGAAATTCCCTCTCCATTTAGCCGAGGCAGAGAGTCGGCCTCCTGTCTCCTTTACGGTCGAAAAAGATGTGCTCCTGGGCGCGCTGGCCCTGCTGCTACTCACATCGGGCATGGACCTGGACCTCCAGCAGGCCCCGGGGACCTACATCACACCTTGCTCTTGCCTCCCTTACAGCTGAAAAAGGTCCATGCCTGTGCCCCTGGCCCTGCTGAAATTCCCTCTCCATTTAGCCGAGGCAGTGAGTCGGCCTCCTGTCTCCCTTTACGGTCGAAAAAGATGTGCTCCTTGGCGCGCTGGCCCTGCTGCTACTCACATCGGGCATGGACCTGGACCTCCAGCAGGCCCCGGGGACCTACATCACACCTTGCTCTTGCCTCCCTTACAGCTGAAAAGGTCCATGCTTGTGCCCTGGCCCTTCTGAAATTCCCTCTCCATTTAGCCGAGGCAGTGAGTCGGCCTCCTGTCTCCCTTTACGGTCGAAAAAGATGTGCTCCTGGGCGCGCTGGCCCTGCTGCTACTCACATCGGGCATGGACCTGGACCTCCAGCAGGCCCCGGGGACCTACATCACACCTTGCTCTTGCCTCCCTTACAGCTGAAAAGGTCCATGCTTTTGCCCTGGCCCTTCTGAAATTCCCTCTCCATTTAGCCGAGGCAGTGAGTCGGCCTCCTGTCTCCCTTTACGGTCGAAAAAGATGTGCTCCTGGACGCGCTGGCGCCGGCTGCTACTCACATCGGGCATGGACCTGGACCTCCAGTAGGCCCCGGGGACCTACATCACACCTTGCTCTTGCCTCCCTTACAGCTGAAAAGGTCCATGCTTTTGCCCTGGCCCTTCTGAAATTCCCTCTCCATTTAGCCGAGGCAGTGAGTCGGCCTCCTGTCTCCCTTTACGGTCGAAAAGATGTGCTCCTGGACGCGCTGGCGCCGGCTGCTACTCACATCGGGCATGGACCTGGACCTCCAGTAGGCCCCGGGGACCTACATCACACCTTGCTCTTGCCTCCCTTACAGCTGAAAAGGTCCATGCTTGTGACCTGGCCCTTCTGAAATTCCCTCTCCATTTAGCCGAGGCAGTGAGTCGGCCTCCTGTCTCCCTTTACGGTCGAAAAAGATGTGCTCCTGGGCGCGCTGGCCCTGCTGCTACTCACATCGGGCATGGACCTGGACCTCCAGCAGGCCCCGGGGACCTACATCACACCTTGCTCTTGCCTCCCTTACAGCTGAAAAGGTCCATGCTTGTGCCCTGGCCCTTCTGAAATTCCCTCTCCATTTAGCCGAGGCAGTGAGTCGGCCTCCTGTCTCCCTTTACGGTCGAAAAAGATGTGCTCCTGGGCGCGCTGGCCCTGCTGCTACTCACATCGGGCATGGACCTGGACCTCCAGCAGGCCCCGGGGACGCACATCCTCCCCTGCTCTAGTCCCCCACTAGCTTACCTTTCTTGTAGTTACGCTCCAGCGCATATCCAGCATGGACCTTGACCTCCAGCAGGCCCCGGGGACGCACATCCTCCCCTGCTCT